>NC_081777.1:26032650-26149742 GCF_963082965.1 Carassius carassius
CACTTTTAAAATCTGCTTGACAAATGCACTAATGTGTTCTAAAGTTACCATTAAAACCATAAACATTATTCTTTGAAAATATATATTAATTATTGAATAAATGTTATAGAATATTCAAAATGTTCAGCTGGTTGCAAAGACATCATTTGTCATTTTTCTTTTAGTTTTACTTGAAGAACTGAATGAATTAAAACGGAAATAGATTAATAAGAACTATAGGCATATTTAAAAACTACTAAAACTGACAAATACATTTTACCTTGACATTACAATGAAAATTAATATTAATATAAAACAAATTATATCCAAATATAAAATAAAACCCAATTAAAAAAATGAATGAAACTCTAATAATATATCAATAATGATAAAATAACATGTTTAAAATTAGTTAATATATTTGATCTCTGGTCATATTACTTTATTTAATATTCGGTCAACAGGATGGTAAAAGAGCCTAAGGTTGAAAATCAAAGTGCCCTTCATACAGTATGGTTTTCTGTTAAAGTCTGTCAAGCCTGGCAGACAGGCAATGTTTTTTTGCAACTGCTGTCAACTCCACTAGACTTGAAATCATAGCACAAATCTGGGTAAAAATTGAAAAATTCTCACTATTAACAAACCATTAACCATGACTTTTGCCTCTATAAACTCCTAAATTACTGGTACCTAAACTAAAGTGTTACCACCAGTAGTTTATTTCAGCCTCTTTTCACTGATATATGTGTCATGTGGTTTCTCAGATTTGTGCCAATATTCTGGAGTACTGCCAGACACTACTGCTGCAGAGCTCAGCTGAAGCCCAGTTCACTCTCTGCCTGTTCAGCCCGTCAGCAAGTGAACCAGCAGGTCAGTCTTTGTGGTCGTGTAACGCCTGTCTCTGTCTGGTCTCTGTAAGCTAACTCTGTGTGTGTGTGTGTGTGTGTGATCATGTTGTATCAGATGTGGCCGTTCCCTCTGCGCGGGTGCCCAGTCTGGGGTTGGTTCTGCTGCTGCTGAAGAACAGCGCCACTGACTTCTTCCGATATCATGACAGCCACAGACAGAGCCTGAACAAGCTGGAGCGAGTGGAGCAGCTTCCCCCCGAGGAACTGAAGGAGGTATACCTGCCAACACAAAGACATGTTACAATAGTACTGCCTAAAATGTGTTTGTTTGATTCAAATGTTCTAATGTGGGATGTTTGGTGTATGTTTTTATGTGCAAAGCTGTGCCAGGGTCTGGTGTCCGGTTCTGGTGGAGTGGAAAAGATCCCATCAGTGCAGAGAAACGTGCTTGCCAAGCGGCGACTCGTCCAGCTGGTCAACAACCGAGCCAAGCTTCTTGCCCTCTGCTCCTGTATCCTAACACAAAGACTATTTGAGAAATCAATTTAATTTTTTGAGATTTACAATCTGATTGCTGGAAAGAAACGGTTGCATGTTTTTCTTGACATTTCTCTGAAGATATCATTGAGACATGCTTGTTTGTGATTTGGCGCCACCTTGAGTTCTACATGCTGTACTGCACTCCCACTGACCCCAAAGACTCTCTTCTGACGGGTTACAGAGGTCAGCCGTCTCTCTTCTAATCTTTTTCAAAGTTTTGGGTTGTTTTGCATGAGAGACTCATTTATTGCTTTATGTAGATCCTAGTGGCAGCAGAGGATTAAGTGCGTCAAGAGTGAGCCGACAAGATCTTGAACAGGTACTTTTTTTTTTTGCTTTGCTTTTTTGCTTTGTTTTTTTTCCACATTTCATTGTTACATTGCTGATCATTCGGGGCATTCATAAATGGTGTTCTTTTGAACATTCTATTTAAACAAAATCCTGAAAAAAAGCCCCCCCCCCCCCCCCCAAAAAAAAAGAAAAATCAGCAGCACAATTCTTTCCAACATTGTTAATAAGAAAAGCATTTATTAGATTGATTTCTGAAGGATCATGTGACACTAAAGGCTGGAGTAATAGCTGCTGCTAATTCAACTCTGCCATCACAGGAATAAATTACAATTTTAAAATGTATTTAAATAGAAAATTTTTTTGACTTGTTTTGACACTTGTCTGTGTGTGTAGTTACAGAGTGATGTGGCGAACAGCTTCAATGAGCCTTTACAGAGGAAGCTGCTGGAGGTGGAGGGTCTGTATAGCAAAACCTGCTCCCGTCACACCTTTATTCAAGCCCTGACACGCAGGATCCGTGGCCTAGTGCATCACGCCAAAGGCTGAACACTTACATACATGTAAATTCCCTCAACTAGTGCTAAACATTACTCTTGAATTAGGTGGCAAATAATTGCTTTTTTGCAGTTTTGAATACTATCAGTCAACACATGAAATGTTCTTGCTCTGAAGATCTCTGTATTGGATTTCTGCTCTTTTCTAATGTGGTAAATAAATGGGTTTCTAAACGGATGATGGTTGTTTCTGTGATTTTTATTTTTATCAAAATGGTAAGTACAGTTGCTTGAGCAAATAAAGCAGTTTTGTTTCTGGTGATTTGTAGAGTGAATAACAGAGGCACAAAACCATTTCAGAATAATCTTGTTTTATTTTACAAGGTACGCTTTATGAAAACAGTAAAGTGCGTAATCTTCAGTTTCATTTGTATGTAAAAACAGGGTCTGTCTCAGTTTTGAGAGCTGATGTAGCTTTACTGTGTAAGGGATTCTGGGAGTGAGAACCAGCAGAATACATTCAGATTGCATGGTAAGGATTGTTTCAAATGGCAACAAGCACACATCCATGTTTTAATACAGAAACTCACATTTAATATACCAACCTAGTTGCTTCCATAGTTTACCTTTAAAAATGTGTGCATAACTACAAATTTCATAGGCACATCCCATTCAGAAAATATGGACACTGAAATCAACAACTGGTTGACACAAAAATGACTACAGTTCACAGCCGTGATATGTTTCAAGGTCAAGTAGCTTTTGAATTGTTCATAGTTGCCACATGACAGTTTCTCAGACACATCAATCCAAATAGTGGTTTGTTTTCATATGAAAATTCAGCTTAAAGTGAATGAGTGTGAAAGAAGGCCTGTAATTCACGACGTTGATGTGATGAAAGTGAAGCCAAATTCATTTCCAGTAATGCTTATATGCAGACGTTAGTGTGAATGAAATACATGCTTATTTCTTAAATACAAAGGGATGAATAAATGGTTGGCTCTAGACTGAGAGACCGAAAATTAAATTTTGTGCTATGTAAAATCATGCATTTCCATTATAAATTATTTTTAAATAATAAAATTAGAATTACATTATTTAAAGAACATATACATGTGTCCCTGCTCCAGCGGACCTACCAAGTGTGATCGTGCAGCACACAGCAGATATACAGAACAAAACCACCTCCGGTCAACTGACTGTCTACCAATAAAAGATCCATTACAGAAACTAGAACACAGATTTGATTTTACAACCAGTTATTTCACTAAATACTGAAACTATTACCATGATTAGAGAGCTGATAAAGTCCGCCGAGCCACTGACACCAAAGCCACAATTTAGTTCACGTTTGATTCGATTGTGCTTTTAAATGAGAACCAGCTTATGGTGAGTGAACATTATTCACATTATCTAAAGACTGCTGTTGTTTCGTTTTGGAAACTAATCCAGGTACAGCAGACTTTTGAATCTTTTCAGCGATTCATTTCTGATGTGCTGAGGCACTGCAAACCAGAAGGTGGCGTTGAACATTCCCCCGTAAGCGACATGTTAGATCTGCATCCTTGGTTAGGGTTGCAACGGTATGATAACAGTGTCCAAGCTTTACAGTAGGTTATACTGTATACCGTATTTGATTGCGTATTTATATCCAGTTTAGCTTAGCTGCACATCTGCACCCATCTCAAATGAAACATTACTAATATTGAATAGTTAATAAGGACAGAGACCAAAGTACTGAATTTAGTAGGCTACTCAGATTTTCCGAAAAACATTTAAATTGCACATAAGGTAGTTTCCATTAAAACATTTATTAACAGGGTAAAGTCCTTTCTTCTGGCTAACTCACACTTTCCTGAGGTAATATAAATATAACGGTATGTCACGTGTTATTACCAAGCTGTTTCATTGACTTCTTTTCGTGGTTAAAACACTGAAGTTCTGAATCTTCCAACATACCTTCATTCACGTTTATTTCGTGCTAATGTTAGTAAGGTAAACTGATCGGTCCACACCTGCTCCACGCTAACTTACCACTTTATCTGCACGCAGATACAATCTGTCACACATTAAAGAGCGCCAAAACGTCATTTATTATCTGGACTTTGTGATAAAATTGACACAATTTGAAAGCTGAGACTTTGTATCTTATCAAAAGTAAGGAAATTGGGCTACAAGTAAATGTGAAGCTTTATTCAGCCTCACTAGATAAGCAATTTGTCAATTTCAATACCATGATACCGCTGCAACCCAACCTAAGATCAACACATGTCTGCTGGCCATAATGAAGCGGTGTCTATTGCATGCAGAGCATTTTGCATCTGAATGCATTATACTGTATATATTTGCAGTAAATTGCAATCTTGTCTTTTGAAACGCGCTCAAGTTCTGCATATACAAATCATTATTTTACAATGGTGTCAACACGTCTGGATTTCTGCCTCAATATGCTATACATACAACATGTAAATGTTCTGAATTGTGCATTTTTACATACAGGCTTAAAACAGTGCTGTGTCAGTATGGTGTGATGATGAATAGGATGTCTCCGTTCCTCCATGTACAGCCTTTGTGAACTTCAAAATCTGTCAGGTAAGGGTCAAGCTGATATCCATATGCTTTAAAGCCCCATATTCTGGATGTGTTCAGAATCCAAATGGAACTTCAGGACAACTGGCAAACGGGAATGTCAAACCTTTTCCTACCGACAGCCCTGACACGTCAGTACTAAAATCTTCTACAAGAGTTTGCTCGGTTTGCTCAGACACCATTAGAGCTCGGCTCTTGGGTGATTTCCGTAGAATGGCTTTCTTCAGGCGATTCTGGTACCTCTCCTGTCACTGCCATACGGATCACTTTGAGCCAGCGCTGTTTCAGATCCTCGCTCTCTGCTGCAAAGCTGTGGACTGATTTAGACTGAGTTAGTCTGAAGCTCGCAGGAGGGTCGGTGGCTCTCAGGCTGTCCTCCACCTGGTAGCCGAGCAGAGGAATCGTGGACTGGGCCTTGACATCCTGTGATGAAAGTAAATCTTTGTTTAGTAAAAGGAAGTGCTGTGCAGGATCAGAAATAGGTTCAGTGAGATAAAAGCACACTGACCTGAGGTGCTCCGTACAAGTAGAGAACTAGAGCTTCTTTTTGAGGAATGACACACCAGACTTTCTGCCAGGGCTTGTTCTTCTCGCAGTACTGCAGGAAGCCACACATGATACTGTTGCCCGAGAACTGAGCGGCTTCAATCTGTGAGGGAGAAGAAGTGAAGTTTAGCACTGCAGTGCGACTGCTTTATCACTCCTGTGCGAGATGACACACTCTGATATTCACTGAAAGTGAGTAAAACAAGAAGAAGGTAAAAGAAAAGGGTTCGGGTTTTCAGTATTTGTGATAAGCCAGAGCACTTCATCAAAAAAAGTGTCAATTTAGAACAGGGAACAAACAAAACTGATATTTCACAAATGTATTTTAAAATAACTCTAGCTTTGCTTCCTCTTCTAATGTGTTATCAAACCGAAACATTGTTAAAACATCAGGGTACCAGTGGTAACACTTTATAATACGCTTTATTAATAATATAAACATTATTGCATTACATGATGCTAAAACAGATCATGAGTTCATGCAAACTAGTTAGAATTAAAAACTGATATCGAGTTTGTATTTTTTCATACATACTCATGAATGTGCATCAACTGATCTGTTAAGCACTACTGAATGTTTGTTAATGACTGGTTACTGCAACTGCAAGGTTATATTATGTCCTTTTTTCTGACAGTCCAGTGTGTGGTCATTGATACATTATAGAACACAGTTCTGACCCCAGCTCACATGATCCTGAACTCACCTCTAGAATTCCCTTCTTCTTGCCCTCCCTCTCCTCGCTGTCTATGTGGCCTGTCAGGATGGAGTTACAGTCTTTGCACACCTTGTTTATCTTATTCCCATCATATTCCAGAGGGGCTTTGTAGTCTGAGCACTTCCCACAGACCACCTGAATGAAACCGACATCTCAGCACATGAAAAGCATTTTTAAACCGTGAAAACAGAATGTTTTTGGTTTGCTGCTGCTTACATATCCACAGGCCCGACAGTGATGTCTCCTGCGCGTCAAGGCATTAAAGGCCTCTTTGCATCTCATGCACATGGTCACCTCATTGTCTCGGATCCAGCGAGGAGCTCTTTTACCCAGTTCTGATATCTTGAGATCCTACACAGAAATATAGACATGTGTAAACAATAAAAGCAAGCAAATCTGGACTACTATGAATATAGTCCTAAATAAGTACATATGCACAAAACAAGAACCTCAGTCAGACTTACACAATAAGATTTAAACATCAAATTAATCTAGCATTAATGTAGTACTTTTTTACAGAAATGAGACATGATGCCATGGCTAAGTTAATATAAATCATTTGGATTTCATTATTTATTTATGTAACTGAATCATTTTAAATAAATTAGTTTTTAAAAGCATATAATGCAATGTTTTATTCCATTTCATCTTTTATTAATTTGAATAATATTTAAATAATTCAATTTTTTTATAATAATAATAAAAAAATAATAAATCATATTTAAATACTTCAAAAATCTAATAATAATTTAAATAAATAAAATAAATATTTTTCTTTAATTATTAATTGAAATAATCCCAAATTTGTCATTTAATTAACAGTAACAGTATTTAACAGTATTTAATTTAAATAATATTGAAATAATTCTATATTCTAAATATGCTCTTCTATAATACTTCTAAGATGACGCACTGACCGTTACTTCCTCCACATCTTTGAATGCTGACTTAAAGGTCTCATTTTTCTGAAGATAGATGTGTATCGTTTCCTGGAACGCCTAAAACACAAATGAAGACATTTAAAAAATGCACTTCCAAAGACTTGATAATAATCATCAAGGAAAACAGCTGATGTTATTTTTTTACCTTTATCCAGCTTTCTTTATCCTGTTCAGAGCTGTAATAAGGCAACAATAAAAACCGTTTACCCGTAGACAACCATTCAAAACACCCAGTATTGAAGAATACACAGTTTGCATTAGAAACACAAGCACAGTTGGTCCAGTCTGTACCTGGCCTGCAGCTCCAGTGTCCGTTCCTTTCCAGAAACCTGAAAGGTGTGAGGATAATCATCATTGTACGTCTCCATCACCTTCATGCCATCAATGCCGATACGTGTGCGAACCGTAAACTTCTGTCCCACCAAGCTGAACTTTGGAACACAGTACAGCAGCATATTGTTGAACTGTGGGAAGAGTTAACAGAGATTTATAATAAAACATTGCCAAATGCTATTATAATCAGAACTGTAATTATGATCAGTAATGGCCAGCATGGACTTACTAGAAAGAGATATCGGTCCATGGCTGAAGTGTTTCTTGCTGCCAGCTTCAGAATATGACCCTCTTTTATTAACTCATTTGAAGGGTTCACAACGTCCTCTTCCTCCCCCAGCATCTCATAAATCTCCAGCAATTTCTTAAGGTTTTCCTAAGAGACAGAAGACAGTATAAAGAGAAAATCTGAAATATACTGTAGATCCTGCCTTTCAATTTCAAGAGAAAAGCACTTAATAATACATCATTTTAGCCTTGCTGGAAGTGTCTAACATTTCTGAGATTTAATCAACATTTTTTGAAGATGTTATTAAAATGAGAGTCAGTTATTAAAGGGTTAACTTTTTGTTTTATTTGCATTCAAATTGTTTAATAAAGTCATTATTTTTGTTTTATTTGCATACAAATTGTTTAATAAAGGTGTTATTTTTGTTTTATTTGCATACAAATTGTTTAATAAAGTCATTATTTTTGTTTTATTTGCATACAAATTGTTTAATAAAGTCGTTATTTTTGTTTTATTTGCATACAAATTGTTTAATAAAGGTGTTATTTTTGTTTTATTTGCATACAAATTGTTTAATAAAGTCGCTATTTTTGTTTTATTTGCATACAAATTGTTTAATAAAGTCGTTATTTTTGTTTTATTTGCATACAAATTGTTTAATAAAGTCGTTATTTTTGTTTTATTTGCATACAAAAACTATTCGTCGCTTCATAATGTTACGGTTGTACCACTGATGGCAGATGGACTATTCTGATAATGTCTTTCATACTTTTCTGGACCTTGACAGTGGTATTTACTTGGCAGTCTATGGGACAGCCACAAGCCTCCCGGTTTTCATCCAAAATATCTTAAATTGTGTTCCGAAGACAAAGAAAGCTTTTACGGGTTTGGAACGACATGGGGGTAAGTGATTAATGACAAAATGTTCATTTTGGGGTGGAGTAACCCTTTAAGTGACTGACTCTTTGAAAAAAGGTTGTTAGACATAATCTAGAGATTCATTTGTACAGCAGATAAAGAACACTCACTGTTTTTCTAATGGCAGTGTTGGAATGAGTGGCAGCCATGGAAATGATCTCTAAAGACTCTGCAAAGACAAATATTTCACATTTCGAAAAGGTCATGTTTGACGTCTGATTTAGGAATCTGTTCACTGCTGAACTCACTCTCAGCGTCCTGCCGGTCTATGTGATCGTGAGGAAGTTTCTTCAGATAGTCTTTGAGCAGCATCTCGTATCGTGGCACTCTCTGAACGGGCTCCAACATGTGGTGCTGCAGCGACAGACTTCCACACGCTTCTTGACTCTGAACACACAAACACAGACACGTCAATCTACAAACACTAAAGAAGGCAAAAACAAACAGATACTGTATATCAGGAACGAGTAATTTGGCTATTTTGAAATGATCTTTGGTAGTTCTCCCATATATCAGTACTAACATCTACCAACATCCTTATTAATTAATGATAAAAATGTTCTGTTTTCAAATAATTCAGTATTTTTAAAATCAGGCTATTGAAAAGGACTCTCCTTGTGTTCAAGAGTAACAAACTGCAGTGTAAGACTATATAGATCAGTGCTCACCTGGATTTCCAGAATGATGGCTTTAAATGGCGGCGATCGGTCCATCCATTGCTTCAGCAGATCCATGGCATTATCAAAGTTCTTCACATACTCAGCGTACATCTTCAGAAAGGGAGTGAGTTTCTGTAGGATGTCCCCAATGCGAGGCGTCGACGTCCTTGAGAGAAAATCTCAGAGCATTAAGACCATATTCCTACTGATGAAACCAAACACAACGTCTGAGAAGAGAAAGCGTGAACGTCTTACCATTCTCCCATGCGTTTTTCCAGGTCAGGCAGAAGGAACTGGCTGTGGAAGGTATTAATGGAAGAGATGTTGGAAAAGATGTTTTTCACCACATCCATGGGGAACGTGTCTTTTTTTCCTTCTTCTAACAGCTTGGCATAAAACACCTGCAGGGCCAGAGTTAGATGATGTATGGTCTGTGTGCATACTTCAGATTGAACATCAATGCTCTTGTACTGGTTTCCCACTCAGGGCTTTGCAAGAGTTTGGTCAGTCTTTGGAAAAACAATATGAGCCCTTACCTTATCTAATAAGTTGAGTCGTGCAACATAAGCCTTCTCTGTCTGCAGAAGTTCGTTTGCGATCTTGTAGAGCTTCTGCTCATTTGTTTCCTAAATAAAAGAAGTTCAATTTGAACATAAATACAAATCAGCATCATTTGTTTTACATATTATCTACATGCAAATGTTGCTGTTTAAAGATCTCTGATGGTGAAAAATGTCATATTTAACACACACACACACACACACACACAAAAAAACATTGTACATAAAATATGAATGACAATAAAAAAAGCATTACTACAAATACTCATTTGTAAACTTTTATATACTTTACCATTTGCATATAAAATAATTATATAATGACATAATAATAAATAAAATAAATAACAAATAATAAAAACTAAATAATGCCACGATTACAAAAATATGGATAGTCTTCAAGCAAAATATGAATTCACGTTTTTTCCTTTTATTTTTAGGGTGGAATATGACCTCTATTCACTTTTAAAAAGTTCAGACTTTACGTGTCACAAGCCTTTCTTCAAACCTTTCCTTCGCCAGTTCTTCTTGGGGTACTATAAATAATTCAGATTGTTTAAAGTTCTGAGCTTTGGCCTCGTTTCAACTGAAATGACACAACACATTTCTGTTGAATTTGCTGAGAGGGAACTGTAACACTGTAGATGTGTCTCTGGTGTGAGACCCAGCTCAGCTCAGGGCTGAAGGGAAACAGAGCTCTGAACTGCCACTCCACCTACATTTCTCACCTTCCCAGAACATTTCCACCCTCCTTTCTCTCTAACACACCCATACACAAGTGAACATCCACTGGCATACACTTGCTGCACAGTCTGTTAAAGCAACTTCCTGATGTACACTGCCCAAAAACAGTACTGCTATCTGCCTGTCAGCACTTTAATGACACATGTCCTATCTCTTCTTATCAGAGCTCACATAAACAACCTTTGAACTATTTCAGACACCCTCCACCACTTAGCTGACGAAAGAACCAAGCTAACTTCCAATACATCCAGCCTTTGGCACAGCTGACTGCAATTCTAAAGAAGCGCATTGTCGAAACTTACCTTAGAGGACAGGAAATTAAAGGATGGTAAAGAGGAAACAAGTTAGGCCAATAAAAGAGGGACTGGTGTGATAGAAGGTCTGTGTTTTTGAAGCTTCACGCATGTCCACATGTCCGAAAATCTGGTCTTTTATCATTTATATTTCGTCTAAAGAAATGAAACTATTAAATAACACAAATGTAAGTATGGAAATTATATAGCGACCAAAAAATGTTAATCAAATACTATTATTAATGATTAAATATTTTGTTTAAAACAATAAACTAATCTAAATAACATTTTAATTAATCTTAAAATAAATAAAACTATGATATAACACAAATGGAAATGGTAAAAAAATGGTAATAATACAATTCATTTTGGTCATATATAGCAGCTGTTTTTAAAAAGCAGTAATGCGCTCAAAGCTTTGCTGTATTTTGGCCCTTAGCCGTGACTATACTAACAATATAGAATGGCCTTGAGTGCATAAGTGTACCATAATGAAAGATTTTGTCAACAGACTACAGTCTACTTGACCCATATCTACAAGACTTAAAAAACATAACAATACTAGAAGCATTAATCCATCTGCAATGCTTTCTTCAGAGGAAATGAAGGCCTGGTCTGTAAGGCTAATGTGAACGTCTGGTGGATGAGACGGCACATGGCTCAGCCGGGCCTGATGTGTCAAATAACTGTGTGACAGTGTCACTAATGACTCCATGAACACACTCTCTCTCACACGGACGGACAAAATCTGAGCGGATCAGACAGCATACTCCTCACCAATCCTCTCCGATACCAAAACCATCTTACCTTCGGCTCTGGGACGCTGTTCATCACAACGTCATTCTGTTCCGGCGCTCTCCTCTCCTCCTCTTCTGCCCGTTCTGTGTGAGTGTGAGGTGGATCTACACAGTCCTCGTCCGTAATTTCCCTCTTAGCCGCATCGACGGCATCTCCGTTCAGCAGTCCCTTCCTGTCTGTCCTCATGGCTGAAACAGTGCCGTGCGTGATTCCGTCCATCTCCCGGTTTCTGTCCTGTTCTCTTTGTTGGGCTAGAACCCCATTGGGGGGTTTGAGAGCATGGCGAGGGGTGTTCGCAGGAGAGCCGGGGTCTGTGGGCTGCTCCGTCTGTCTCTGGTAGTTTTTGTGAGCCGGGCTGCAGTTAGGAGATCTGCTGACCTGTTTCAGAGGAGTGCCCTCCCTCCGAATGTCTGTGTGACTGTTGAGAGAGAGAGAGAGAAAGTAGAGGAAGGTCACCTTCAGAGAACTCAAAAAACTGAAAGAGAAAGAGGAGTTTTTTGTGTGAATGTGATGGCGTTAAAAGAAGTGTTGAACACTCCGTCCGCCCCTCTGTCTTGTGTGCGTTTGCAGGGGATGTGTGAATGAGCGGGTCATGGGAGGAGTGGAGGAAAAGAGGATAGGAGGAGGATGGGAGGAATAGGGAGGGTGAGGAGAGGTAGAACGTGGCTGCCCTACTTCAGGATACATGCCAACATGCAAGAACACACATTTACACACTCAAGAGAGCGAGACGGTCTTTCTCTTTGGAACAAAATGCTTTCAGGAACAGTGGGAGCAAACTATAAATTATGTAAGAGATCATGTACAGTGCACCCAGACAGTCTGGTCATTCTTTTATCATACTGGAGGGGGTTTATTTTATGATGATGACAGGATGACTGGACAGGATCCCACTTATTACACGGCTGCTTAATAACTATATACTATACATAAGACCGGATCTATCAATTTGAGCTGCTTTGACAAGAAAAATATTTCACGTCTCATGCACAAATAGAACATTTAATTGTATTAATCTATTAGGAAATGTCAAAAATGAACATTAAGAATGATAAATGCTTTAGAATTATTTTAATTGTTAGTTCATGGTAACTAATGTAAACGTATTGCAAAGTGTTACCAAGCAATTAATAAAATTCGAAAGCTGAGACTTTGTTCCTTAAAAAAGATCATAAAATATCATTGCAACTCAAAATGATATAGCTTCACTTATGGTTCAATCAGAATCAAGTATTCCAGAGCGCCGTGTAATAATAAGAATACTTTTTTGACTGGTGAACGATAAATAACAGAGATGCACAATATAGAAGACATTTAATATTTCATACCATAAAATATGTATTTTATATCATAACTGACATGATATTTTCAGTTTATACATTCAAAAAATGTGTTCAATTCTAAACCCCAATTTAAGCTTACTTTTGTTTCTGTATAAGCATTTTACAAGTAAAATCAGGCATTAGAATATTACAATGTACAATAGAGAAGATGAATAATTGTTTAGCTTAAAATATACGGAAAAAAATAGGGGGAAAAATAAGTCTGGATAACATTTGCTTCTTATCAAGACCAATACTGATATAAAAATGATACTGTTGGCAACATGGTCACTGATATATTGTGCATCCCTAATAATCATCAAAACTCCACTGTAAAAACACGATCCACTCATAACTTCACATAAGCGTGCATAAACCGAAACACAATTAAGCCACAATATAAGGCTTTGTGGTTCATGCACACACACACACACACACACACACACGCACACACACACAGACACACAGATATCCTGCACCTCCAGGTGTTTCCCTGTCTACGGCCCACCTGCCCTCTAGATCAGATAGCGTTTCCTGTGAGATAGAGAATAGAGATGTGGATCTGAGGGTACGGTGCACTACAGTACACTCCAGATTACAGACAGCTATTAATATACCGTTGAGCTCTGGACTGCGGAGACGGATTAATATGTGCCATCTAATATTTTGTTCAGTGCATGACTCAAAACATTTCAAATCTGCAAAGAACAAAAGCCAAGTCTTTGTAACCTGGTATGATGAAACCTATTTACAAACAAGGTATTTCAGGTTTTAAAATTAAGCTATCAAATCAAGCCACACAAGCAGGGCGGTATTGGATTTCATAGCTTTTTCCCATGAGGTTGTAAACCAACCCCCTGCAGTTGTCTGAGGTCACGGCTCTTCGGTCAGCATTCATAAATACGTCTTGGCCCAGGCCAGACAGCTGCAGGAGTTATCAGACCCCGGTTTACTCCATCAACTCGTGCACTCTTACTTTGCTACAGATGAATTCCTGCACAGATTCTGACCCACACACAACACAATGGCACTAGACCGGCAGGCATAACAGGATAAGGGCTTGCAGGGATTATTTGTGAGGAACCGGGGTTTTAATGGTCAGTCCATTTTGGTACTGTGGCCATATGGTTTCATATGACCTGAATACATGAAAAAATACTATAGTAATTTATAGTAAATACTATAGTGTTTTTAAACCATACTATAGTAAAGTACTTGAATTAATTTGTTGTGGTAATTCTATAGTTGCTGTGGTAATATAACAACTAGTAATATAACCAAATTACTTTACTAAGTTTATATTTTATATTATACTACAATACACTACAGTTCACTGTAGTGTAAACTAAAGTATACTACAGTATTTATTACAGTTGATCAGTTTTCTATAGTTAATACTACAGTTTGCTGTAGCAATCATTAAAAAGTGTTGTAAATACTATACTATATACAGTATAATACACTTTAGTATGGTTCAAAACACTACAGTATTTACTATAAATTACTATAGTATTTTTTCATGTGGGGATGCTGAGCTACAGACTTATAGCAGATGAAAGGAAAGAACTTTATGCAGTAAAACAAATGCTTCACACTGAATTCATCATGGTTAAGGGGAGTTTGTGGTGTTTTAAGCCATGTAACCATGGTAAAAACAGTAATGCACTTCCTCAAGTGGCTTATTTCATAAAACAGCAGCAAAAGCAATGAGATCGAAGACACCAATGTTTAATAAATAACTAAATGCATTAACAATAAATCACAAAAAATGAAATGCTTTTGGCAAAAATATAGTATATTGGGAATTTCATGTTACTTGAGACTTTCACAATTGTTCTGTTACCTCAAATTTTGAAAGTGCTGTATGCTTTTAAAACATAACCTATGAGTTTATGTGCTTGATAAATTAGACATATTTAGCAACTTTTATTTTTCAAACCGTTCAATGATTTCAAGATTCATGTTTGAGGTATGACAGTGTGTAATTTATGTTGTAGAACTAAATGTGAAAGTCTCTTCAAATAATGCGAATCACAGATCTTATTTTACTCTTAAAAACCCATTAGAAATTCCAGAGGGAGTCCATGGTGAATTAGCCTTCCAGGTCGGCCTACAAATTACGAACAGCTCTATTGGCAGCAGTAAAACATAAGGCATGAGCCATTATAAAGTATAAATCATTGCACTTTGTTGAATGACACCAGCTTTAAGTTCTTTTAAAATAGATGCGTGTGAAGAATAGATGGCTAGAGACACAAACTGATAAATCAATCTTACCTCCTGTGTTGAAGTTTTATCACACAAAACAGCAAATGTCTCACACAAAACCAGTTCTTTTCACAATGCTTGAGAAACACTGAACAGAACGTTAGAGTAAAAACTAGCTTCTGCTTTTTGATCTTCTTGTGCAATGTCAGAGCAGACATTCCTTTACAGTAATTTAATCACATTACACATCTGACTCTGATTTCACAGCATTTCTCTCACACAACCAAATTCAAACACAAACAATTCAAAAAAATAATTTCTACTTTTATTCACCAAAGATGCATTAAATTGCTCAAAAGTGTTACAAGAGTTTTCTACTCCATATATGCTGTTATTTTGATTCTAAAGTTTTTATTCATAAAAGAATGCTGACAAAATGCATCATGGATTCTACCAAAATATTAAGAAGAAAATCTGTGAGTATCAAATCAGCATATTAGAATGATTTCTGAAGGCATTGACGACTGGAGTAATGAAGCTGAAAATCCAGCTTTATCATCACAGGGATAAATTAATAAAAAATTTTGATTAAATAAATGCATCCTTGGTGAGACGTCTTTTTTAAAAAAACGTTTAAAAAAAAATCGTACTGACCCAAACATTTTTAGTGTACTAATGTGAAAACACTAATTAAACTTTCAAGGTATATTTTTGCAAAAGCAAACAAGATCAATGAACTTATGTTAGTGAATGTCAGTATCTTCAAATCCATGAACAGAGGAAAAAGAGGTAGATATGGATCGCAAGTTTACCTGTTCGCCTCAAAGCGACTGATGAGGTTGGACACTACGCCCTTCCCTTTTGCTCCTCCTACTCCTCCTCCATCCATGTTGGGAGTGATGGGTGATGTTCCAGCAGTCAGAGGAAAGGAGATTTCTGTCACCGGACTCTGAAGGTGTTCTGGCTTAGGAGGCACTGCGGGAAAAGTCACAAAGAGGAAAGAGATTATGTTTGCATTTTAATGAAACAAAGCCGGAATTTACTGTACCAGCGCGAGTGGAATAAGGTTCCACAATGGCCATTGTTAATGGGATAGTTCACCCAAAAAAGAAAAGTCTGTGGTTAATTACTCCCCCTAATGTTGTTTTAAACCCATTAAGACCTTCATTCATCTTCAGAGCACAAATTAAGATATTTTTGATGAAATCCAAGAGCTTTCTGACCCTCCATACACAGCAAGGGAACTATCACGCTCAAGGCCCACAAATGTAGTTAGGGCATCATTAAAAAGTCCATGTGACATCAGTGGGTCAACCTTAATTTTATGAAGATATGAGAAAACTTTTTTATTTTGTGCACAAACAAACAAAAATAATGATTTTATTCAACAATTTCTTCTCTTCTGTGTCAGTCTTTGACACACATCGTCAAGTTCACTGCAGTGCCATCACACATGCATGTGCATTCCTCTGCTTGCAAACAAGACGTAGCCACTGATGTCTTTACTACGTTTCTGGGCCTGGGAACATTTCAGTTGCATTGCTGTCGATGCAGGGTCAGAAAGCTCTCGGATTTCATCAAAAATAAAATATTTGTGTTCTGAAGATGAATGAAGGTCTTACAGGTTTGGAACGGCATGAGGGAGTGTAATTAATGACAGAATTTTCTTTTTTGGGGGAACTATCCCTTTAAGTGTCTTGCTTAAGGGCAAACCCGCCCTGAGCTTCACTGCACCTCTAACTGCATGTAAGGAAGTGTAAAACAAAGTGCCCAAATAGAACATGTACATGGGAAAGCCCCCAATAGCGAAGTTATTTTAAGGAAGCACTTAGTTTATTGCAGGGAGGGCAAGCGTCCTGCAGAGTTTAGCTCTAAGTCCAATGAAACACACCTGAATCAGCTAATCAAGGTCTTCAGACTCAAAAGAAACTTTCAAGAAAGTGTGTTGGAACTAAAGTCCAAGAGAAGGACAGGACGTCCATGGTTTAGTGCTATTAAACTGGAAGCTGTAACAGTAGTCACAAGGTGGCAGTGTAGCTTTAGTATGTTGCAATGGAATCAGATAATACCCGGCAAGGTGAGATGAAGTGCATCTTGAAGCCAAACAGTCTGTCTCTACCTGCGGAGAGCAAATCACAGCTAATCTAAATCTGATGGGGTGGCGATATTGCAAAGCTCATGGCTCCATCCAGTCTGGCCCAATATAAATAGTGGCCGCCCCTCTCATTTCATACATCTCTAATTCAGTAAGTGTGGTCTTTGAGGTTTATGTCAGTGGGCTTTTTGCCTTTAATTTTACATGAGAATACAGAGAGACATAAAAAACGTTTCTATGAAGGAGGAACTCTGTTCCAGCTCAATGCCTATCTGCGAAGCATTCTGAAACCAACAATCATATATCTGCAGTCAATGTTCAGAATACTTTTCAGCAAATATGCAGAGCGATGTCATGGTAGAATTTTAGGGTCTGTCTGAGCTGACCTCTTTTTTTTTTTCTTAAAAAAGCAAAAGAACTTTATAAATGTTATACTATAAACTGTTACTCTTATCACTAGGAAATCATTCACATTTTTCAAACAAGACAGACAATCTGCTTAGTGATCAAGTTCAAGGGTTCAAGGACGCTTTACTGTTGTAAAAGGAAAAGCAAATTTGTGTGCAACATGAGGTTCTAGAAATAGGTTTAATGATGATGTCATAGAAGAACCATTTTGGAGTTCTCCAAAGTATACATTTCTTAAAAAAAACATTTTTTTCTTAGTGTGAAGAAAATTGTAATAATCTAACCAACCTATTTTCCACTATAAGGAACCTTTTGTGCAACTGGAAGGTTCCAGGGATATTAAAAGGTTCTTCATGGAATCATTGATGGCATAAAGTCTACCATGGACAGTTTAGCATGTACTTCTAGTAATTATTTAGCATGTACTTCTGTGTAAATATGGAAGGAGTTATGTGTGTGCATACTGTGCTCATATCTCCATACCTTGTGGTTTGGGATGCAGTGGTGGCCGTCGACCTGAAACTCTTCCATTTACTCCAGTAAGGCTCTTATTGCTGAATCTGCATCCACGGCTCAGCTTCTCATTGTGAAGACCTTGCTCATCAGGACTGTGGCTACCAACGGCTGCAGAGGAGAAAAGAAGGAGGGGAATAAAGTGGTTTCACAAGCAGATTGTTTTATCGATTTGCTTGAAAGCCATACTGTGTGCAAACTTCAGTTGAGTAGCGAGAACACTCTGTGCAGAAGTGAAATGCAAGAGGTTTTGTGTTTTTGTGCTCCTGATATCAGTCAGGGCTGATATAAAAGTGCCCTTGAAACTCAAATGACTTAAACTTGAAACAAAGACTAAAAATAACCACAAATTCCTCTGAGTCGATTACGGAACAAAGTGTGTCAGATTGTTTGGATGATCAATATTCAACCAATGAGGAAGCTTTTTTGTTCACCTTAACCAAGAAATGTTTCCTGAAAAACAGCTTTGCAAATACTGTAAGGCATGCACGTATCTGTCAACAATCACAGCTGACCTTGAAAAGTTCAGATCTTAAAATGACAGTGCAACAGTGATCCATCTTAGATGTGAAATAAAAATAAAAATGCATGAAAATGATCTTGGTTCCCACGTTGTATAGGAAAAACTGCAAACTTTCCAAAACAACAAGAACAAAATATCAGTAGGCTATTTTTACTGCAGAAATTAGACTATTTCTCATAAGTAACAAATACTTTGAAAAAAAAAAAGAAAAGAAAAAAAAAGTATATAACACTACGTTTTTATTAATATTTATCAACATCAAATCAAGATAAAATGGCTTTTCTTTTGCAAGAAAATGACTGGATTGCAAAATGTTTCCTTGGCAGGTTTTTGGAGAAAGGGTTATAAAAAAATAAGAGGTCATGCAATTAGTAAAATCATTTTAGAAGTGGAGCAAATAGTTACTTGTTAAAGAAAGATTTTGATTTTAAGATACTGTAGCGTGTTAACGAACATTCCCCTTCAGATTTCCCCTTTTGTTTTCTTAATGTATTTTTATGTGAAGCGGTTGATTTAATCTTTAATGTTACATTCCAGCAAGAAGCCAGACAAAAAGCAAGTATTCAAAGCAAATGCAAGTATGCAGTCTCTATTAGCTAGTGGTGACGTCAACAGAGAAGGAAACGTTAAATTATTACATTTTGATGACTTAAATATAATTAACAATGACATGCATTGATAAAAATTAAATGCACATAAATCATTCACAATAAGATGAGGAACGTGCATTGAGGAAGTAAACTGCATTCATTTTTCTTTTTGCTGGCATTAAACAAAGAGTGTATAATGTACCATTCAGTCATATTACTATGAATGGGAGAAACTGCAACACACAATACAGTCGAATAAGTCTTGCTCTCTTAACAGCCAATCGCCAATTAGTATTGGCAGAAGTCTTTGCATCACTACAGCTGCATAAATGCAGCCCACAGAAACAATCAGTGTCCTGAAATGCACGCTTGCAGCTGTTCATGCGGATTGACTTGATACGAACCTGAAATATGCTATTTTTAACCATGTTTGAACAAATGGACCAGCATTTATATAGGACAGCTCATGTCCGATTTTGTTGCTGATTGAAAATATTTAAAATGTGAGTTTGACGAGAAGTTTTTGACATTCGGTATTTCCCCAATTAGTAAGGCACAGCAGGCACTTTGTCTTGCATGCCTGACATAGCTGCCCGAAGGAGTTGCAAATATGGCCACAGAATGAACTGACTTTCCTCTAAAAGGACTGTGCTCTACCATAAATCATGAAATAAAACAAATGCATAAAGTTTGCAGACTGCCATTGCAAGAACTGGCTACTATGACATCTTTAGTGCACATTACAGTCAACATACACCACAGTCATAAAACATATTAAGTCTATGTAGGTCCACACACCCAATAAAATCAATGTAGGTGCAATCCTGGTTTAGATTCCTATTTAAATTCCAACGATATTGTTCCTGTGTTTCGTTATCGTTATAGTGGTGTGGACTTCCCTGTTCTCATACAATTAAGGCCTGTTCACAAGAAGAACTATAAAGATAATGATAATAGTATCCACACCAACATGATAAAGTTAACCTCTCCAAAATTTCTTAAGCTTACTTGTAGCCTCATAACCAGAACACTAAGTACATAAGACATTACTGTATGTCATTTTGTAAGTCTGGAGCTCCTTTTCTGAAAATTCCTTATTTGGGTGCAATGAACAGAACACACAAGTCTGTCACTTTCCTCTGTACACTATCTTGTTACCGGCACTCATGCAAATGATGTCTTGCCCATGTCTTCTTAAATCAGAGCATGGGGATGTTAATGCATTAGGAAGCACAAAGAGAGGCTTTCTATGGCCTTCCCAGCTTCATCTGGCCCCCTTTTCTTCACTGCAAACATCTTAGGCCAATACGCTGCATGGGACTGTCCATGTCTGAGGATGAATGATGCTGTTGTGCTGGAAGTAAATATACGGTGGTGGTGGTGGTGGTGGTGTCACGATAGCTTCATGTGTGATTGGTCCATTCATCTCAGTTCTGGCTCAGTTTGTAGCCAGGATTGAAACAAGCTTTCTTTTACGGACCAGAAAATGCCTCTCATTGCCTGCGTTTCACTGATATCAGAAAGTTTCTGTCTAAAATATCTTTGTAATATCCTCAAGGCCATCTAACACTTCCGTAGAATTTGTATTTATTGGCTGAGTGTGCATAATAACTTTTTTGGTATATGAACAAACTCATAAGCTTATGCGGTTAACTATGTCCCCTAGCAACCATCTAAAGCACCATAACACTGTGTGAGTTTTGAATGGACAAGCACCACTAAAGTTTTGCATTTATTTATACAATTGTAATATAAAAATGCACAAAAGCACCAAAATACCTTCATAAACATGCAAAAATAGTTGCTTTATAATTCTAAATAACATTAAGCATTTTCACACATTCAGTCTTATCAGTACGTTCATCAACATTTTCTATCTAGAGGCACTGTGTGATGAGGGCCAGCTGTCAAAATGAAGAAGTTGCAACATTAACGGAAAAGATCTGATGCTATTTGAAAAACACTGTACATGTACAAGGTTAGATGATTGACTCTAACATAAGAAGCATGCTGTCAAACTGTTTGAAACCAAGCTATAAAGCAGCTGACGCAGTTACCTCAAGAAATGCCATCAAACTGGATAAATGCTGAAATGAAAAGCTTTTCTTTATTCGGGAAAATGAAGAATTTTTTCAAAAGATTACTGGTAGAGATAAAGGTTTTCTTAGTAAAATCAGACCATGTCTTACTGAAATTCTTTAACTATAAGTTGTGTAATTTCAAGCGTTGTTATCTCACACAAGACAAATTACTAGGATTTTTAACCTTTATACCAATGGCTTTTCCGCTAAGTGTTTAATGGCCAATTCCGTGAAAAAGCGACAGAGTTTTAGCAGAATTTTGGTGCTGACTTGTGAATGGTATATGAATAAAAGATGGAAAGCTGCTGCAGATGTGGTAAATATACCTGAAAAGTCAGTTTGTCAAACTTGCATTTAAAATTGCATTGATGTGTGAACGTGGTTATTCGTCTACCCTAGTGTGTTTGTGTAAGCATACTGCATCTGCCTAACAAAACAACGAAAACATCCTCAGGTGAATAACGTACCTCATGGCATGGCCTTGCTCAGACCATATAACTGGCCTCTGAGTTACCATGGCAACCTCTTCCCCAAATCCTCTAGCAGATGAAATCGAAACATTGCACATCATAAAAGAGAAACACATGCATGCAGATCCATTAAAAATGTCTCGCTGGGTTTTTGCAGCTATAATTAGGGTTAATCGACGTTTACCTTCACTTTTGAATTAGCGGCAGTTTGGCGTCATTTGCTTGAATGCAACAACAAAATACAACCTATACTGAATATAAAACAGAACTTATTAACAAAACAAATAAAATACACCATGCTATAGGGCAGGCTCTGTCTATTATAAAAAAACAAACAACTTGCATGAAGTTTAAATAGGTACGTAGAAGGTTTATTAGCAAAAAGGCATACACATTGACGTCAAATAATATAAATAAATGACAAACTTTATTTAAAGTAAAAATCAGCATACAAATTGTGGATTCAATAAAAAAAGAAACAAATGTTTAAAAAAAATTCCAAAATCACCTTATAAACAGCAAAAGGTGCTTTGGCATTTAGTTTCGAAACCAAATCATCCGTCATCGTCTTGTCTGTCTCACATCACTCTTCTTGTCAGTCAGCTCGACTCACTGGATAAATGAAATCTGATCTGTGATGCGACTGTCGTTCGGCACCCTGCATTGAGCAGCCACGTTCAGTTTTTAATTGTAGTGCCTGTTCTTTTACTTTCCCTGGAGGGCCACATCCCTGCATTGTTTAGCTCCAACCCTAATTAAATACACCTGATCCAGCTAATCAGGTCACTCAGGCTTTTTTGAAAACTACATGCTTTGCGTGTTGAAGCAGGGTTGGAACTAAACTCTGCAGGGGTGTGGTCCTCCAGGAACTGAGTTTGACCCCCGATGTAGAATTATTTATAGTGATGATGATCCAATCATCAATTTGAGTGGTGGAGGGAGGCTTATTTTTTATTTATTTTCTTTTTTTTTTTAACATTTTTCAAAAATATATATTTTTCTCCTGAATGTTTGATTATGCACTGCATTTTTGTTTTGACAATTGTTGTTGCACAATAGCTAACACAGACCAAGCCTGATTTTGTGAGCTGTATGCGATGCAGCATTACACTAGGTTCACACTCTGTTTGCAGTCCATGTGCGGTACTTCATACAAGAGTCTGCTCCTGATCGGTTTACCAACACATTTATCCATTATTTTGATTTCAAATCCAAACATTGTAACTTAAAATGCTTTTTCAGCATTGTGATTTATTTTATTTTTTTTACACAATACAGTAATACAGTCTTTCATAGACGTGTTTAAATGCAAAAAAATATATAAGAAACCCATTCAAAAAATTTTACTTTTGCATTTATTTATATATTAAGTTGATCAAGCAAATGGAAAAACATTTAAACTACTTTTCTTACATTATTACAAACATTATTAAATAATAATAACGATTGACAGAAACAGTCAGCTCTACTGCCTTTTCTTTTGCATTTAACTATTTATTTAATTCGTATTCATAAAGAACTTTGTTTTCCTACCTCCACGAGTGTCATCTATTATTGCCTTGTTTATCTAAAAGTGATCTTTTCCTTTTAACCTAGCCAAAAAGCAATAGCCTATGTGTTGGCTCTGAAACATAGTAGACTTTAATTATATGCATTTATGGTGTAATTACTAAATTTTTGTGTCAATCCATGTTAATATTTACCGCAAACAATCACTTTAATTCAGCAAGTGCAGTGGAAATGATCTCTGCACTGCTGCAGACGCCCCGCTCCTGGAACACACTGCCGTCTGCAACCGTATGCAGTGTGAATGCTTTAATCCATTAACATGAGCGAGGGAAAATATATGCACTGCAAACGTAATGTAAACCTGCTGTTATATGTGTGCACTGTGAGTGTGTAGGAGCGCTGAATGGTTTAAACACTGGCAAGAATTAAAAAGAAATACAATTTATAAACTTGCATGTAGGCCTATTAACAGGTTAGCAGGAAAAATTTCATGATTGTCTGTGGTTTAGATTCCGGTTCATTTTGTAAACATGCCAAACAGTTTAAGAACAATCACAATAGGATAGATAAAAAAATATTAGTTCACAGATACAAGTTTATTTCAGTTTTGGGACTCAAATGACAACTATTAAGCTACAGCACAATGAACTGAAATCATTGTATACAACTAGCTGAAGTTTCAAAAATTCTCAGTTCCACAAGCATGTCCAGGAACCTCATGAATATTCCGCCTACCGAAACTGAACATTTTAGAAACCAAAAATCACATAACATCACTTCGCGAACTGGTTGAACCAGTTCTCTAAATCAGATTGAATTGTACTCCATTAAGCAGTAATCCACAAATAACATTAATTATTCACTTTTTTAATATGGCTGACACTCCTTCTGAGTCGAAATAAACCATTATCCCGGAGTAATTCATTTACACAAACAGCACACTGACTGAACTGCTGTGAAGAGAGAACTGAAGATGAACATGAGCAGAGCAGCTTGTGTGCAGCGAGCTGGATAACGAACATACACGGCTAATGCTGGAGCGGTTCTCGTTTTCGAGTAAAGAACCGGTTGCATCAGTTTTCGGTTTTCACTGGTACACTCACCCGAGAACCATTTTTTTGGACGCGTCCAATTTGAGAACCGATGAGCGGATGATACTGCAGATGCGTGTACATTTTTAAGTGGACGAAAAGCATGTTATCCAAGTATATATATATTTATAGATTAATGTATCTAATCTGTGTTCTTTGTTCATTTGAAGATTCTGTTAGATTATAGGCCAAAGGGGTTCGTCAGGGATGTTGGACCATAATTAAGACTCTGTGTTTAATAGGAATAAGAGATGATTTATGAAATACCTGTACTGTAATTATAGTTAACCATGACATTTACAAATTGAGTTTGTAGTAAATAGAACAGGTGAGCAAGAGTAGAGCAGCTGATGATATACTGAACGTGCATGCAGCGTGCCGGTTAGAGCGGTTCTCGTTCTCAAGTAAAGAACCAGTTGGATCACTAGTACACTGAACAGTGAACCGTTTCTTTCGGACATGTCCAATATGATGATTCAGCATGAAGCTAATGAATAGGGGTGCGCCGATCACGATTGGCCGAGTTCATTTTCAGTGTTTATTTGCGCATCTTCTCAGTTAACAACGGCTCTGTGTAGTAACAGCTGCTCTATGTGAAATCACGCACCTGATGGAATTTACCGCTGATTAGAGAACCGGCTTTACTGACGAGATGCGCATTAATGATCGGCTGATCGTGATCGGAGCACCCCTACTACTGAACATTACCATTGCCTATTATGAATGACACATCACGTCTGAACCAAACTTGTTCTTTTGGACAACTGAGTCTGTGCTAATGTTTTGAGTGCGGTAAACCAAAGACTTGAATGAAGGGCAATCTGGCAAAACGTAAGTTTATTTAATAACTAATAAATTGTAATGGGTTATGTATAGCAAGTGGATTATGGTTTCTGCGCTGATGACAACTAATTTATACACTTTATATATTCAAGACTCATCATTGCCTGTTACTTTTTTAGGGTGTTTAGTTGTAAAACTTAATTGTAAACTTTTCAAGTCATGATTATGAGGTTTTAACTGACTGAAGTTATGATTACTGACTTTATATATTTGAATGTGTATTTTCATCCTGAGCCGGGATGATAGACTTTATTTTATTATGTCATTGCGAATGATGTCATTACATCAAGGTGTAAAAGAACCAATGAACCGGTTTTTTGAACCAGTTCATTGAAAAGAACTGTCCGAAAGAACCGGTTCTTACAAAAGAATCAGAATTTCCATCACTATCTCACAGCAGTCATTATGAGATCGGTCTTTATAGAGAATGCTGATCAAACGTCCCAAAGCGATTATCGGCCGATACTGTTCGGTAGCCGATCAATTGTAGCACCCCTAACAATAATTGCTGCTAAAATGTTTGCATGGGAAAAAGCTCAAATGTTCCACATTCTCAGAGTCTAAAACACAGGCGTGTGCCAACTTTAGCATTCCTGGCTAAGTACTGAAAAGAGAGAAAAAAAGTCTGTGGTTTGACCTGACTTATACAGAGAGCCCAGTTCAAGATTATGGCTTAAATCAGATCAACATCTGAGTTTAATAACAGCAGGTTGTTCCAGTAAAAAAAGAATGTCTAACCTTGAATGTCACTAAAACCATTCCAGATGTGTTTACATTTCTGTACATGTGAATTTGACACAAAATCCAGTTACAAAATAATAAATCAACCTTAATTTGAATAGTACAGTTTTCAGTTTATGGTTTGGTACTGTACTGTCAATAAAAACCTTGTGGGAAAGTACAAACCAATACAGAACAGATAAGAACAGCTCATTTAGTTTGCAAAATGTGGTGGGAACTGACCATAAGGAGTAGGATTAGTTAGCAAACGTTTTCAGAGCTTGTCATGCAACAGAGGAACAAAGATAGGCAATATATAAACATGAAGGAAGTTAGAAATGCACATATGTTGAACGCATTTCCTTTAACATGCAACATGGTGCCAGAAAATAAAAGCAAACTAACAAGACTGCTTGAACTTGTTCATACATGTTGACATCAAACCGTTGAGAAATTAAAAAATAAAACTGGCATGGGTACAAAATGTCTGAGACAAATTCTTAAAATAGCAAAATATCATATGAAATACTCACTAATGCATTCTGATTGCAATTATTCTATAAAACAACCCTTCACTTTCAAAGTAACCACTGTCACAGAGAAGAAGGAATAACTAGTTTGTGTGAAAATACATAAAAGCTCTTCCAGCTTCCTCCACTAATGTTCTGTTGCCAAGTTTAATTATACGGTCACATCTAAACATACCAAGTTAACCAATAAACAGCAGACTAGCAGTTGTGAGCAGTGTGATCATTGACAAGCCAAAGTAATCTTACCGTCTGTCTGTTGAAATAAGGACAAATAATCCCAGGACAAAGGAGGCAGAAACAAGAGGCAAAAACAAGAGCAGTTTTCTTCATTCAAGCCTTCCGGTCCTCTATAAACCACAGACTGAAACTCCCCAACAAATACACGAGGAAACAGTCCCTCCCTCCAAACTCTCTCACACACACGCACACTCTCACACACACACCCACACACACACAGCACATTCAAGCCAAAAACAGGTGAAGGCCACATTCATTGTGTATAAAATTCACTAGATGTTACAATGTACAGTACATACATAGTACTGTGTGACACAGTCTGACAGATTCTGCACCTCCAAATGAGAAATTCATGATTGTCTTTTTATATATGTCCAACACTGTCATAACCAAGAGTCTGCTAAATATTATTTTGTAGTAAATATATTTAAGTGCCACTATTATGCCTTTTTGACAACTACCTTTCATGCAGTGTGTCATGTAGCTGTATGTGAACATAAATTATCTGCAAAGTTGTGAAGCCGACAAAAAAAAAAAAAAAGATTCGACTCACAATCGCCGAAACGAGTCATCAGGAATCTTATTCTGTTACGGCTCTACATCACGAAGTAACACATTTTCATAATGTTCGCCCACCTTTAAGATCGCCAACTTGCCTGCCCACAGACACAGTCAAATGTATATGTGGTTAACATCATGTCGAGAAGACGCTGTATCCCTCACTATGAGAGTAAACTTGTTAGATCACATCTCATAATTACCACAAACTTGTCAACACTTGACACTTACCACTGAGAAATGTCCTGCTCCAGTCGTGCTTGTGAATCAGTCCTTTGTCTATCAACCACTTCATCTGATTCTTCATCAAACTCAGGCTCGAGTTGGTAAGCTACAATCCATACAATCTTTTCTATGTTTTGATAAGTCTCCAGGGCTGTCATTCTGTCATGGCAATTGGCGTTTCATTTCCGACAAGAGCTGTACACGTTAAACCAATCCAGAGCCCTAGAGGTCCTCTCTGGACCATTCACAAAGGACTGCTGCATCTGACCAATCACAGCAGTGAGGGCTCACGGAAAGGAGGGGTTTAGAGAGACTTGATTCTTTGAACTGTTTCGCACGAGTCGTTTATGAATCATTTAGAAATTAGGTCAAATTAAAGCTATTTTCTGAGAAAACTAACATGTTTTTGGACCTTGCATGCATGTAAACCTGTTTTAGGAGACTCGTGAAACAATATTCGCAACCTTTAAAATGGCATAATAGGGGCACGTAAAAAAAAAAAAAAATATATATATATATATATTTGTTGCATTGAAAAGCCATTCTTTAAAAATTCTCCTTTTATGTTCTGGAGAAGGATACTTGTGAGGGTGAGTAAATAATTACAAAATGTATGCATCATTTTTGATTTTGAAGATAAATGAGGAAGAAATTTAATGGATTTTAGACATAATGGTCAAGATATGAATTTTACGTGGAAGAAAACAAGGCTGTGAGAGTCTTTCTTTATAATGGCCTGCACTGTGAAAAGATCGGAGATCAGACGTCATTTTCAAAACTGTTCTGTAGAGTTTTTGTCTACTGAAAGTCTTCTGGAAAGCTGAACAATTGGCATGTTGTTAAAAAGCAGTACAATCCATTGAACGCATTGTACTTCTATTTCTCACAACCTCATTTTCATTCCTGTAAAAAAAAATGAAATAACGTGGCCTGTGGTGCCCTTTCAACAGCCTCGAGCAGAATCAGTCTCATTTCAAACCCTCTTGGCACACAAACACTCTCACGTTACAAAATCCTGGGCAGAAAATTCTAATAGACTCAGGATAAAGACGCTAAAATTAAATGGAGCTCTTACTCGAGGGGCACCGATTGAATGGCAATCATTCAAGGGTGGGAAATGATAAATGGACACACACACACACACACAGTAGTCTTGAACATGTAAACTGCATGCAAAGCTACACCTTACAAGTTTATTAAACTGTTTACCAGATTCCATAGGAAATAATCTCATTTTCAACACTGAGTGCAGACAGAGAAGAGACCGGAGCACCTGGTGTTGCACAACCATCTTGACACATCTCAGACAGCCACAACTCAACTCAAACCTGACGCTTGGGTAAATACTGATGCCCTATCTGTTGCATGCAGTTAATGAAGTCAAATTTTCATATTCTGCTTGGATCCCTTCCCGTGTCAATTTAAAGCTACTTTTAGTATTTCCAATTTGGAGGCTCACAGACATGAGATCTGAACATCAACCTGCCATAGCAACAGTATCTACAACAAACACTCAAGAGCTGTCAGTGTATAACCTATGATGTAATGACCTAGGCAGGTCAGGTGGCAATTTTCTGCTTTACTGCTCAAAGAAAAAACTTTTCATTTTTTTTTTCAGTTTGTCAGAGAACAACATTTATTTGAAACCGAAAACGTACATGCATCCTTGGTGAACATCTAGCCTATATTATAAAAAAAAAAAAAAAAGTCTATATGAGATATAGTATGTGACCAAAACCACACCATTAACCATCTGGTTATAAGGTTAAGTTATCAGATCACAAAAAAGGTGAAGTTCTCATATAATCAGTTCAGTGATATCTCTTACATTTGGCATTATCGTAAGTCTACAATTAAAATAAGCTCAGTACGGCATTCCTGCCTCGCTTGACAAGTCTGACCAGTACAACTACTCTAAAATCTTGTCACCACAGACTTCCATTTCTATTCTCATATAAGCTCTGGAGAACAAAAGCTTTCTAGGTAATATTGATCTGAAAAATGAAAACAAACTTTGTGAAGTTGACGAGGCCTTTGTTTAGACACTGCACAATATGTATTCTTGTTTTTGAATTTTAGTTGGTATTTATTGAACACTTTTTACCAAAGCAATAAAAGCAATTTCTTCCATTATAAAGTATTTCTTTTTTGGTTTTGTTTTAGAAATCTTGAGAAAAATTATATTTTGTAAATTTCCTTCATGTGGTATTTGCGCTGGATAGCTCACCGTTTAAATTCATTGGTCCAGTGATCGTTCCCAACATAATTGTACATTAAACATTAAATATGGTCTGATATAACTACAAAATTCTCCAAATTGGTCTTCATGTTAACCTTCTTCCATTATTCAAGAAACACAAAAGAATGCATAGAAAACAGAACAATGCTGGGTGAAAAAACGAGGGGGATCTGAGGTTGATGGATCACTGACAACATTGCATGTTCAATGCATGTTTAACTGTGGTTCAGTCATGCATATTCATTCCCATAAGCCTTAAAACTATTATTACATAACATAACAAAAGGTATCTCTTACAGCGGATCATTTAATTTTTTTAAAGAAAAAATTCAATCTGACACACCATACATATATCAACAATTCCAGTAAATGGTAGACTCCCAAGGATCAGAGCTATAAGTCTTACCAAATGGAGAAAGGAATAGACAGATTAGGAAGCAGAAGAAGAGAGGGTTGTTCCCCACCTTTGTTCTGAGCGATCTTCACCCCAACACAAGGCTCCTCTTCCTCAGATTGTTTGGAGGGAAAGCAGCTGGGGTTACCAGCTTTATCTGAAAGACACCAAGAGATTTATTTAGTTAGTTTTACTGTCTGCACTTGCTTTTCGGTAGTTTCCAGAAGGTATTTTGAGTTGCTTTCATGATCCTAAATGATGTAGATGCAGATGGAAATGGAGGAGGATAAAGATTCTGAGAAACATGTGTGTGGGCTAAAAATAAGAACAGGAAGAGATTTGCAAGAATTTGTGCCAAATGGTAAATGACACTAAACCATTGATATTAATAGAGTGTTAGTCCTGCAATCAGCCTCCATTCTTCCGGAAAGACTTTTCATTAGATGTTGGAAGATGCCTTGAGGATTGGATCCCATTTAGACATGAATGCTATTTCATCTCAAAGGTGTTCAGTGGAGTTCAAGTCTGGCTTTTCAGCAGCCCAGGTCTTTAACACAAGACTCAGTAAATGATTTTGATATGAACCTCACTTATTGCACACAGCACTCTCCTGTTGGAATACAAAAAGGACCTTTTGCAAAATATACAAGTTGGAATTTTTACATAATGATAAAATTGCTAAATAAAAAAAAAAAAAAAAAAAAAAAAAAAAAAATTATATATATATATATATATATATATATATATATATATATATATATATATATATATATATATATATATATATATATATATATATATATAACATTTATACAAAGTTGGGAGCTTAAAATAATGTCACAGTACAAAATAAATAAAACAGGCCTAAATAAATTATATAAAAATGATCAAATTTATACAAAGTTAGAAATGTCAATTAATGTCACAATAAACAACACATAATGAGCAGGCTTAATTTAATTACATGACAAATTACAATTTATACAGATTTTAAACTTAAAATTTCACAATGCAAAATAAATAAATAAAATACACCTCATTTAATTATATAAAATTCTATAGGCTAATGTATAGGAAGTTGGAAGCTTCAAATGATGCAAATTTATAATGCAAAGTAATTCAATAAATAATCAGAATCTGTATGCAAAATATAATTTTCCCCTTAAAAGTGAAAACATAAAACTGTACTATGCATAATAGTATGACTGCAGAACGACTGAAGTAGATATATATGTCTTTTGGATGATAAAAACAGCAGAAGGAGCGGAAGGTCTGTGTGTGAATAAAGAGGATGAGAGAACATTAATCCAGCATTTGTAGCAAAACAAAAGAAAAGTAAATCTCCAGAGACTCACCAGTAATTAATTCTGCTGTAATATCTAGGGCATGTGAGAGCTGTGTTAATGTACTCTATTTCTAACGCACATAAAAGATGAAAGCCAATCGGTGAACAAGTGGCATGGGGTTGCCAACTGTACACACGTGTGCATGAAAGCACACACTGACACACATGCAGTTTATAAAGCGCTCAGCTGAAAATATAAGAGCACACTAATAATATTACCCTACTGAGAGAAAACGAGAAGAGAATAGGGAAGTACAGAGTGACAAAATACAGTGACGAATGATAGAGAACTTACTGAATAAATTGAGAAGCAACAAAACAGTCAGTCAGTTCAACGTACAGTGAAACAAGTTTAAAGTAATTTACATTTTGAGTGGGACAGGGTGTGTGTTTGTGTTTTATCCTGTACGTGAGATTAAAGCAAGGCTTTTTCCTTGTACCATCTGGAGCCCTTGTGACAGAAAGATCTGGTGTCCCCCGCACACTCGAATGTGCACACATGCTCACATAATAGCCATTTTTAATAGCAGCTTTACAAAAAACACGCTCTGTAGGCTAACACAACAACCACAACAAACAAACTTAAACGAAGATGAAAGAGAGGGCTGGTGGGACACTTTTATATGAGCTATCAAAGACAGATTCTCAACAAACACTGCAAAATGAGTTACTGGGTTGTATAGAGCTGGATAACCATGCATAGATGTTTCCATGACATTCCTCGTATAGAAACACAAAATACAGCCATCTTTCATCTGAACACAACGGAAAATAGCAACGACATGTTTTATGAGATTATTTATGACCCTGTGTAGCATGTAATTTCGCATTTATGTAGAGCCCTTGTTAGAGCATTAGAGGAGATGCGCCATGAATCATGTTCACAGTCGAGTGGCCATTATAATTGTAAATATTGTGGTTTCCAATAGGCAGTGAATTATGGATCTGATCGATGCAAGTATAAATACTTACCTTAATCAGGCTCAATCAATTTCCAGAATGTACGCATGCATTTAATGTATTTGTAACCATCTAACAGAACAGTAAATTGATTTATGATGCATGAAAGCAATGCTCCATCACATCACATCGATTTAATATAGACACAAAAAAACTAAGACAGCCAAAGCCTTATAAATATAGTAGCCAATTTCCACCAGAATACAACAGCAGCTACTGTCATTAATACTTTTTATATTTTTTTTTGATGATGCCAAGGATTAATAAAATCCCCCACTGCTTTATTGTAGAAATAATCAATATTAATAAAAGGAAGCATTAACAACTGATCACAAACTGCAGCTTCTTATCTGTGCAAGTCATATTTAACCCAAACATCAAAAAGAAAAACATAAGTTAAATTTTCTCTAAAATTATTATTTTTTAAGCATTATATATACACTTCCATGCATCATTATTCTCAATATAGTTTTTTTCTGTATTACTAATATATTAAAATTAGTACAATTTTATTTTTTTCTCAATTGTCCTTAAAAACTATAATCTATAAATTCATTTAATCATTTATTACAATAATGAGAATTTGGGGAAAATATGCTTGATTAAATTAATAAATTAATGTTTTTTTCTTTTTCTTTTTTTTAAGTAAAAAAAAAAAAAATAGCACATATCTTTTGATTTTGGGGTGATATATGGCCTGGACATGGTTTTTTTTTTTTAACCGCTGTGTGAGATTCACCTGTTAGAATCTACAGCAAACTCTCCACAGATTTAAAATGTATACCAACAGATATAGAAATGACCTGTTTGTGTGTTATTAAAAAAATCTGACAAAAAGCATCTCTATCGGACTGTAAAATTTGCAGAGGTCTAAAAACAAGAATCATGTGTACAATGTGAGATCTTGGCTCGAATCTATGTGAGCTGAAGGTCATGTCATTAGATGTATAAGGAAACACACACATACAAAAAAAGAAGAGAAAAAATACCTCTGCTCTTGGTTCTACTGTGTGTCCTGGTCTGCGTTTTTCTCACGTCCCTAAGATGTTTCTCCATTTTAAGCATTAATCAATACACTAAACAACAGGGAAATGGCCACATTATGCAACTCATCTTACAAGTGAAATTCATAACAAGCAGCTGCAAATGTTTTTGTCCTTCCTGTGTTTGTGTCGCACTCCTTTCCCTCACTGGTCACAAAACCGGTTTCCCAGCCAATGTGAGAAGCAGGACACTGACTAGGAGTCAATGTTTATTCAACAACAACATAGACACTATAAAAATCATCTTAGATGATGCACCATGCTACCAACACATCCAGAGAAAAATAAAAATAATAAAAGCAACTGCAGTAAAATCCCCCTAATGTGCAGTTTAAAAGGATCCAGTCTCCTCAATTTTTCATCTACAAAATGTTATGTGTGCATAAATGTGCTGAATGTTGTCGACTAATTACAGGGATTGATAAAAGCTGCTGAGTGAGAGATCAATGAGAATGTAGTCTATGTGTAATTATAGCAACAAATCAACACTTTTTAGCTTTCATCTCTCTAGCCTCATTTTGTCCCAATGTGAACAGAACTGTGGGAATGTTTGAAACCTTTCTTAAAAACAATTATAGCAGGAAATGAATGGATGCTACATTAAAAAAAAAAAAAAATCTTAGTCTTTGTCGGTCACAGAATTTTTTATATGCTGACTGAGCTTCACATAATTCTGCAACCCTTGATTAGGTATGAGCCTCTTTTCTGTTTTTATTTAGCTTGTTTTGATGTCATTTTTCTGCAGCACAGTTCTGCTTTTTGCATCTTGCGTGTGCATGATTAACTTCGCAACTGAAAGCAGTCACATGCTTGACACGGAGAAACAGATAATAAAAAAATAAAAAAATTCTCAGTACGAGACCGTGGGCAGTGAGCTCATCATTTATAGACACAACCAGGACTGTGTACGATGCTACCACCCTTAGGTGAGAAAAATAAAAAATGAGACCACATTCATGTCAACTGTTTCTCTCACACAAAACAGCATTTAAGAGAACAACTGGAGACTTTGCTGTAAAAAGTCCCCTAGAAGTTTAAAAGTGATCTCAATAATGAGTGAGCTCAGAATTGCCTATAGATAATAAAGTTTGCAATCAAAAGTCAAAAATCTTAATATGAACTCAAAATATCCAATGTTATAGCTCTATAATTATGTAAACTTAAACTTCTGGCCAAAAGTTTGGAATTATACATTTTTTTTTACGTCTCTTTTTTTTACTTTTTGAAATTTGTATGCTCACCAAGGCTGCATTTGTTTGATCAAAAATACAGAAAAAAAAAGAATATTGTGAAATAATAAATTATTACATTATTGCATTTAAAATATAGATTTTCATTATTTTTTTAATATATTCCTGTGATGCAAAGCTGAATTTTCAGCATCATTACTTCAGTGTCACATGGTCCTTCAGAAATCTTTCTACTATGATGATTTTAAAAAAAAAAGTAAAAAAAAGTCATTGTTTTCACAAAAAAATATGAAGCAAAAACTGTTTTCAATATTAATAATAAAAAATAGCCATTATTAACTAACTGACAACCAAATCAGCAATTACAATGATTTCTGAAGGATTATGTGAAAAATCAAAAGAGAGTTATGATGTAATATTTATGGGTACAAAATATATGGCAAATGTGCAAGAAAGAAAAGAAAATCAGCTTTGACAACACAGGAGTAAATTACATCTTAAAATACATTTAAAATAGAAAACAACTATTTTAAATTGTAATAATATTGCTGTCTTTGCTGTATTCTTTATTAAATAAACGCAACCTTGATGAGCATAAAAGACTTCTTCCAAAAACATTAAAAACCTTAATTATTCCAAACTTAGAACTAGTGTAATAGTCAACGCTGATTCTCTTCTTCCTCAGCTTATGACTATATTTTATGATACACACCTCAGACAATGTTCATCCTTAAAAAGAGACAGAGAGATTGACAAAGCGCTTGAACCGAGGTGCTAAAGCAGTCTTAGCCATCTGTGATGGTTACTAGATATGTGTAATTTAACACGTTAATGAGTCTTAAACACTCTCCTGATCCTGTAAAGAGATACTTCTCTGCTTAATCTGATAGCTGTGTGGTGTTTGCTGGTGTCTGGATACTGATCACACACACACACACGTACACAGATCTCCACCTGCTACCATGAAGCACCTGGACCTGTTTCCACCTCCATCTGTTTCTGCATCTGTGTCTGCGTTTACATTAATGTGGCTGATTCACCCCAGGATTGCTCATCGCTGTGACCGCAGCACCAAAAAATCTTTTTAAATATGTTTTTGCACACAAAAGCACCGTCCAAATCCACCCACGTACAGACACACTGCTGCTTCAGTGTCTACAGAGTTAAATATGCATCAACCGAGACAAAATACCACAAATAAACATGCTTTAATATACAAAACAGCAGGTTTCTATTCAACACCACGTAGTTAAAAGAATAAACCGTACAGTCTTCTGCAATAAACCTTAAGAGCTTCAAGAGCCACAGCCCTTCTCAGATGTGGTCAGCAGCGGCAATCTTTACATGTGAAGAAACACCACTGACCTGACTCTTCATCGGATTGGAGACAGCAGCTGTGTGTGTATGAGATTTCCACTTCAGTTCAGTTCCGTCGTCCTTATCCAGAGAATCAAGCCAGACTGAACAGACCTCTCATGAACCCTCCTTCTCTAGCCGTGCTGCCACAGACTCTGCATGCTCCATCCTTCCTCTCTCTCTCTCTCTCTCTCGGTCTCTACACTTGCTTTACTGCTCCTCCTCCTCCTCCTATTCCCCCTCTCTTGCTTCCCCCGCACACTGTGTTTTCCGCTCAGCCTCTGTTTTTCTCTCCACTGAGGATAATCACATTCCAGAGGAGGGACAGCATATGGCAGGGAAACGCCACACACTCTTGCCTGTCCGTCTTTATGTGCCAATGTGTGTGTGTTGCATGGACAATTAGCCCTATTTTGTTGCTGGAGGGGTGGGCCAACAAACGTGTGAGTGGGGGGGGGGGGATATCTCAGTATAAAGGGGTGGGGTGTGACTCAAAAGAAAAATCTAGAGGAATATTGATGAGTGGGTATGATATCTGGAGAATGCCAGCTTTTCTCCTCTGATTGGTCGGGTCACTGGAGTCCACGTATCGCTGTAATTCAGCAGAGGGGCGAAAATGAGGCTGATGCTATTGGAGGGCACGCACTGGTCATGTGACGAAAGGAAAGAGCCACATGGGAGACTGAGGAGGAATACAGATGAGTCAGTGATTTGTGGGGGAAGGTGGAGGGGAGTGGATGGCACTGTCACCACCTACAATATTCTCACACTTTCGGATGATAAAACGAAGCCAGTAGGGAAATGTAACTCTTCTCCATACCAAAACAAAGTACAGTGGTAATAAAATGGGTTATGGCATGGGTAATCTTGATACAGGCCTACCGTGTGAAGTTTTATGAATATGGTTATCTTTTAGTATCATGGTACACAGAATATATATTGAAGTGTAACATTGTATTAATGTTGCTATGATACTGCCACAGTACATTGTATAAGGGATCTTCACTCAAGGGATATTCAAAATCTCAAGTTATTACAAACACAAAATTATGGTGCGAAGGATAAAAAAAAACACCTAACTGTACATCCCCCCCCCCCCCCCCCAGAAATTAATAGGAACAATTACAGTTATTGAACTAAAAAATAAAGATGGTAAAAATACTTACACACACACCAAATGTGCCAAATTACTAACTAGGATAATTAATATCAACATTATCTGACTACCACCAAATTATGTTTTTTTCTTTTGAATTTCTAAAGTTTTTCATTTATTTAATTATCTAGCATTATTATTTGCATGTTTATTTAATCGGATTTCTGATTCTGAAAGTTGCTCTGTGATCAGAAAAAAACAAGGCTTATAGCCCGAGGTGACAGCGTCATACTGAATTCCCAACATGCCTTCAAATGTACAGTGCACGCACACAATCACACTTCAACACTTGACTATAAGCCTCATAACTATTTCTGTCATCTGCCTCGGTGAGATGACCCTCGTGCTAATTCGACCAGACAGGCTAAACACTCCTGAGTCCTGACCTCTTTCAAGTCACACTTCTTCTTGTAGTCCCTTTCTGTTTTCAATCATTCGTCTGACTTCTCACTCCTCACACGCAAATGATCGTCACCATTCTTGCCCTTTGACAACTACACATCACAGCAAACGCACACAACACATTTCACACCAAGCTCCTTCATGCTCCTGCCCTGATGTCCTCCTTCCATCAGTCCATGTTCAGTGCTCTCCTCCCCCTACATCACTTGTTGTAAATGAAGCCTTAGGCCATGTCTATTACACTGCCATTTTTCAAGAAGCATAGAAATCTCTCATATTCAACCGGATTTCATCTACAGAGTGTATTAATATTTTTATTAGGCCTATAAAAAAAATCTCTGTAAATGAAAATATAGAATTGTAATAATCTAATCTTTTGAATATATTTTATTATGTAAGATTCATATTATTATTCTCTTTATAAATGATTTCTTTTATAAATGAACCCCAGAAGGGTTGTTTTTTCCCCAACCCTATTATTATCATATAGAACAGCAAATATACTAATACATTTTAATACACTGCAAGTATGTATCAATAAATAACAATGTGTGTGTGTTAGGGGGCTGTTGACTGACCATTATGATAGCATTTTAGTCTTGAAGACATGAACCTGATATGATCTAAAGATCAAATCTACTGTGACTAAAGCAATCATTCCAATCATCTGTCATCTAGTCTATCTATTGTGTTCATGGTGTTGTTGATACAGATAGGAAATGTCTCAGGTCAATGAGTTAAGTCACTCGATCTGTAAACTGTATTACTGTAGGCTACAGATTTAATGAGGGCAGGTGTGGAGGTTTGTGTTCTTAAAACGGGTGCATTATTATTGAGAAAAAAAGCCCTTCCTGTCCTTGTTATAAACTCACAGCATCACCAAAATACCATCTCAGCGTGCATAACAACACAAACACGCTAGTTCAGATTTCCTGTCAGACAGCTTTGTGTGGGTGTAGGTCCTGAAAGCCGACGAAAATGTTCCTCATTGCTGTCCAACTTGGCTCAGTTAAATATCAATAGGCACTTGAAGGGAAAACAGAACTGACACTCCCTATGTAGTTACTCTCCTCTTTGAGAAATATTGTAATTAATACACAAATCTCATTTGTACTAGTCACACACACACACACACACACACGCATACAATAATATACAGTCGTGGCCAAAAGTTTTGAGAATTACATAAATATTGGAAATTGGAAAAGTTGCTGCTTAAGTTTTTATAATAGCAATTTGCATATACTCCAGAATGTTATGAAGAGTGATCAGATGAATTGCATAGTACTTCATTGCCATGAAAATTAACTTAATCCCAAAAAAACCTTTCCAATGCATTTCAGTGCTCTCATTAAAGGACCTGCTGAGATCATTTCAGTAATCGTCTTGTTAACTCAGGTGAGAATGTTGACGAGCACAAGGCTGGAGATCATTATGTCAGGCTGATTGGTTTAGAATGGCAGACTTGACATGTTAAAAGGAGGGTGATGCAAAATCATTGTTCTTCCATTGTTAACCATGGTGACCTGCAAAGAAACGCGTGCAGCCATCATTGCGTTGCATAAAAATGGCTTCACAGGCAAGGATATTGTGGCTACTAAGATTGCACCTAAATCAACAATTTATAGGATCATCAAGAACTTCAAGGAAAGAGGTTCAATTCTTGTAAAGAAGGCTTCATGGCGTTCAAGAAAGTCCAGCAAGCGCCAGGATCGTCTCCTAAAGAGGATTCAGCTGCGGGATCGGAGTGCCACCAGTGCAGAGCTTGAATGGCAGCAGGCAGGTTTGAGCGCATCTGCACGCACAGTGAGGCCAAGACTTTTGGAAGATGGCCTGGTGTCAAGAAGGGCAGCAAAGAAGCCAAAAAAAAACATCAGGGACAGATTGATCTTCTGCAGAAAGTATAGTGAATGGACTGCTGAGGACTGGGGCAAAGTCATATTCTCCGATGAAGCCCCTTTCCGATTGTTTGGGGCATCTGGAAAAAGGCTTGTCCGGAGAAGTAAAGGTGAGCGCTATTATCAGTCCTGTGTCATGCTAACAATAAAGCATCCTGACACCATCCATGTGTGGGGTTGCTTCTCATCCAAGGGAGTGGGCTCGCTCACAATTCTGCCCAAAAACACAGCCATGAATAAAGAATGGTACCAAAACACCCTCCAACAGCAACTTCTTCCAACAATCCAACAACAGTTTGGTGAAGAACAATGCATTTTCCAGCACGATGGAGCACCGTGCCATAAGGCAAAAGTGATAACTAAGTGGCTCGGGGACCAGAATGTTGAAATTTTGGGTCCATGGCCTGGAAACTCCCCAGATCTTAATCCCATTGAGAACTTGTGGTCAATCCTCAAGAGGTGGGTAGACAAACAAAAACCCACTAATTCTGACAAACTCCAAGAAGTGATTATGAAAGAATGGGTTGCTATCAGTCAGGATTTGGCCCAGAAGTTGATTGAGAGCATGCCCAGTCGAATTGCAGAGGTCCTGAAAAAGAAGGGCCAACACTGCAAATACTGACTCTTTGCATAAATGTCATGTAATTGTCGATAAAAGCCTTTGAAATGTATGAAGTGCTTGTAATTATATTTCAGTACATCACAGAAACAACTGAAACAAAGATCTAAAAGCAGTTTAGCAGCAAACTTTTTGAAAACGAATATTTATGTAATTCTCAAAACTTTTGGCCACGACTGTACTACACACTTGGAGCACAAGTAGCCAACACACAGATAAAGCAGCACTTACTTGTCACTTATTTTGAGTTTTGTAAAAGCATTCTTTTGTAATGACTACGTGAATACAAGTGCACTGAATTCGTTTTTGCCGACTTCACAGGCTTTTGTCGACTTCACAGGCTTTTGTCGACTTCACAGGCTTTTGTACACGAGTGTCACTGCCCCCTGCTGGACAGTCAGACTAATTTGTTTATTTTTGCATTTTTAACAGTAATAAAAATAAACCGTATATAAGTATTAAAGAAGTATTAAGAAATAAAGGTAATAATTATTATAAAATTAAAGTGTATGGACTATGCATATAAAAGTGAAGGAATAAATACATAAGAGCAAGAACATAAATGTAATGTATAAAATGTATAGATGTATAAATGTAATGTATAAATGTATAGAAAATGGCTGAAACAAACCTTAATACTAATACTTAATAATAACAAAAATAATAATTATATATATATATATATATATATATATATATATATAGCACTTCAGCACAAATGTCAACAAAAAAAAAAAAACTACACAACACAGAAAAGGGAATGAAATAGAAGGAAGATGACAGAAAGAGACAGAGCAAAAGGAAAAGCGGAGGAAGCTCTCAAAATTAAGGTAGGGTGTCATCATTGCTCAAACAAATGTCAAACAATGATCAAACAAATGTACTCTCACAGTGTAGGATACAGCTTCTTCTCAAAATGATATCAACCACTCAGAAATGTTACTGTCTGTGGGCAGGCAAGTTGGGGACCTTAAACGTGGGTGAACATTATGTAAATGTGTTACTTCATGAGGTAGAGCCGTAACAAAATAAGATTTAAATTCCTGATGACTCGTTTAGGCAATTGGAAGCCGACTTTTTGACAGACAATAACTTTATCTATCGTGCACTGTCAGCTTCACAACTATGCATGACACCCTGCATGAAAAGTAATAGTTGAAAAGGCATAATAGGGGCACTTTAAAAATCAGGACTTATAAATATCTTAAGTATAGAGATGAGTGGGTGCCGTCAAAGTGAAAGTCCAAACAGCTGATAAAAACATAACAATAATCCACAAATAATCCCTGTGACTTCAGTCCATCAATTAAGAGTCAAATGAAGTTAAAATCTGGTGTTTGTAAAAAACAAAGCCATTATTAATATGCTTTTAACTTTAATCCGTTGCTTCCAGGTTCCAGCTAAAATACGAGTCCATAATCCTAGTATTACTTTCTTCAATTCTCTAAATCTGGTCCAATAAAGAAACAAACTCACCTACATCTTGGATGGCCAGATTTCAGCAATTTTAATTTTTGGGCGAATTATTTTTCAAGGATCGTGGGTTGTGTAATACTTCCATAATTAAATACTTCACACACTAAACTCATTGTTCCAGTGAAAATAATATTAAATTGACTTCTCAGCTAATGGTAGATTAGACATGAATAAGGAAATTGCTCAAAATAATTTTCTCTTCAGAGAAAGAATGAATGCAATTTTAATCATTCCCAGAACCCTCTAAAAATGTTTTACATCATACTTGAATTAATCAACTTGAGAAGCTTTTTAGTGTAAAAACATTCTAAATAAATAAACACTTTAACAGTTTCTTCCTTCCTAACAGATTAGAAAAGAAAAAATAAACTGTGGTTCTTTAAATAGGCCATGGCCAGTCCTTTACAAACCCACAACACAATATAACCACACAAAATAATAGGCCAGTAGTTCCTGCCAAGCAGAACAGTTGGAGGACTCGTGAGTGTTGTTTCCCAGATCTCAAGAGACGCGTGCTTTTCTTCTGCTTGGGTTGGTAACTGATTTTGGACACAATCCTTATATGAACAGTCTAACATATGTGCCACCATCCCACCATTATACAAAGGAATATTAGACATGTGAATTCAAGTCTGTGCTATACTGGTACTGCTAGTGATAAAATCATTATAAACAAGGCATTTACTCGCATAAACACTTAAAGAGTGATGTTTATGTAGGCCACATTAACATCTGTGAGTGGTTTCCACTTGATGAAGACGTTGAGGACACTAAAATCTGACAACTACATAAATACCCTCATTCCTAATTTGTACAAACGTTCCATAGTTTATTATTGCACACATACTGAGAAGTTTTGTCTATAATATGGCTGAAAAAATAAACCAGACAGTTGATATCTTGGCCCCCAACCAGCAACAAGTCAGTGGAGGTTTAGATTAGTGAAAAGAAGCTTATGAGTGAGTTTAGGGTGGTGGGACAAGACAGTGTGTAAGAGAGAGAATGGGGTGTCTGGATTAGCCCTAGCTACAGGCATTTCAACAGAAAACTGAGTTTCTGTACAAACCAGCCAGAGTACAACAGCTCACATTACGGTGTAACTATTAAGATACACCGATGAACTCATCTGTTGCATGCAATACTCATCTCACAATTGCATGACCAGAAATTCACACATTCACTGTATGTACACTCCTAAAATCAACAGGAACTCAAGAGGCGATCTGATTTATTAATACACACTCCTGTTATGCACAGTGTTTTAGAGAATGTTATATTAAAGAAAAATGTTTGTCTCAGTAATATTGTTTCTAAAATGTATTAACCTGTTCCGTTTCTGAAACGACTTCTGTGATGTCACAAATCCCTTATATGTTTAACCCTTTCACTCCAGCCATCTGTCATAAAGGGATCACTTCTCGCAATCCAATATATTAAATCCTTAAATACACTTCACACTTTTTGTGGATTTTTTTTCCAGCTTTTTTTGTTCACAATCTTTCTGTGATAGGCAGAGTTATATCATTTTAACCCACATTCCAGTATAGATAGTAAACTTCTCCAGACAGCTGGCACACTTTCTTTGCATGCAGCAAATTAAAGAGATAGTTCACCTAAAAATAGATCAGCCTTATGGCATTCAATACCTTTGACTTTTTCGTTTCTTGTGTAGAAGAGAAGACAAAAGAAGATGAATAATGTTTGTGTTTTGTCAATACAATAAAAGTCAATGCATGGGTCCAAAACAATGAACGAAGATGAAGAATAAAAATAACAGTCTTTATCAAAATATGCTTCTTTGCATTTTGAAACAACATGGGGGGGGGGGGGGGGGTGTAAATAAATGACAGCATTTACATTTTTTGGTGAACTATCCCTTTAACAGATTCATTCCCCAAATGTAATATTAAACTATGTTGACAATCAATTAATGAACAATTACTGAAACTGAACATTACCTTTAGTTGGCCAAAACCAATACTTTCGACGATGCTTCATTTTTCTCAATCCATTCCCCATGATATGCTGTTTTTGGGATTACATGAATGCAGCTTTCCTACTCATCAACAGTTTCATTTTTAGATCCCAATTGAATGAGAATCAACAGCCTCCTCTCCATTCTCTGACAAGCAACCGCTACTTTCTTTCTCAGAGTCACGGTGAAACTTCTCATTGCTGGCATGTTGGAGCTCATTAAAGTGAGAAGCGTTGAAACCTACCGGAGGCAGTGCGGTGGAGGAGAGCTTTCCTGAGGCCAGAGCCCAGACAATCCATCACTGTCCATCACTGAGACTTGATAACACAGAGAAAATGAGTTAAAGACACTGATAGAAGCGCGGGGAAGAGTACAGGGGTTCCACAAAAAGACTGACGAGAAAGCAGGGGGAGAAAGTGAAGCCCGGCTTCCTGTAGATGAAGAATGGACAAAAATATCCACTGTATAACCACTTCCTCTCTCAATCCCTCTTGTGCTCACCTCTGAAGTAGTCAAAACGTTTCCCTAATGAAACACGAAGGATTTTTTGCAGAAATCGTTTTCCTTAAAAGTCAAAGAATTCATTGAAGTTAATTGCAGAAATAAGTGTTTTATGGCCTATGTTGCCATTCCAGGATTTTCCTAATCTTTTTGGTCCAGCAAGAGTGAAGGTGGTTGAAAGATTTTTTTGCTGCAAAACATTTCCAAAAACGAGTCTGTCCTAGACATGATGTCTGAACTACAGGATTGCCCATTCCTCCAGCCTGAGGGAGGATCTCTAGACAAAAAATCAGGAAACTCCAGCCCTTTACAGTGTTTGCTCAGGAGCTGAGTTGATCAAGGGGAAATGGGCATGGGCAGGACTGCCCTGGGTGGAGGGGTGTGTTACATAATGCTCCATCACTATTACTGCCACAATAATTCTCATAGGTAAAGATAGCAGAGATCTGACCTGGGTGAGCCTTGAGTCAACTAAGGGTGAAATCAATCATATAGGGTCTTGAATAGTCCGGAAGACAAATAAAACAAAGGAAATTACAGAGAGTTAGATTTAAAAATCCCCGATTTCTCACCACCAGACCTAGATCTTTACCAGCTGTCTGATATGACTAACACAAGACCTTGCAATACCCCTGTCTGCTGTGCATTGTGTTCCTCACAATAGGCAAGATAGGAATTCACCCTCCCGTCATCAGAACCGGAGTAGAAATTTTCCCCCACTGACAGGAAGTGTGTCATTTCGGATTGACCTTGCCTACAGGACATTCTCATGCATGTAAACAAACCTTTAACCCTCCCCTGTACATTTACATGGGAAACATGGGAGTTATTTCTAATTTTGTCTTTTGCTGAAACTACACTTTTTGGATGGTTGTGTTCAGGTGAATGCTAAGAAAATTATCTTAAATTAACTATTAAATTAAATTGTCTCTATACATTACAGTTCGATAGTGCAGAATCTTCAGTGGCCATTACTCATTACATTACGGAGCCATTAGCAAATATTTCTGCCATTCCAGTCTTCAGTTTCACATGATCATTCATTTTTAATAAATTTAAGGCATCATCTGTCAGAAAATCTCACTGACACTTGTGTGTATACACACACACACACACACACCTTTTTTGGTGTTATAGTGCCATCTGCTGGATATTTCTACATGTACAGTATATCTGTCTCGAAAAACCCGTTAGAGTAACATACCTTAAGATAAAGTATTAATGTCAATTCCATGCTGATATGACAGTAATTATTTTAGAATAGATTCCAGTGTTATAGTTGAAATTATGTCTCGTTTCCTGTGGCTGGGCCACAATGTCCTCAAATACTTACTAGAGGATAATGGAGGGTGTGTATCAGGAGTTATTTATAGCCCCTCTTTCTCACACTGTTGAATCCACCGATCACAACCAAATAAAGTCTGATGAAAGTTATGATAACAGGTCCGTCTCACCTGACTGTAAACTCCTCAAACACTGGCTTCAGTGTCACAGTTCAGTGAAGCACCACAGAAAATTAATAGTTAACTTTAATAACAGCACACACTTGTGTTAGTGCACTCTAAAACTGGTTCTGTTACTCAAATCCCTAACGTTTGAGATGGAAAACAATTCTATCTAGTACTTATTTATTTATTTGTATTTATTTATTTTTTGCAGGAAATAGCTCTTAAAGGGTCCCTACTCTTGTTTCTGTTTATGTGCTCTATCAACTCTACTGTTTAAATAAACTGAATATGAGAGCAGCCAAATCATTTCTTCAGATTCAGATAACTTGCTGTGTTCATCCTGTCCAGCTCTTCCTTTTCAGTATTGTTTAAATGAGTACTATATTATGTATTTTATATTATTTACTATGTTTCTAATCTTAAACCCTTTTTCTAACTCTTTATGTCAAAATAAATTTTGATTTCTTGACCTTCCTTTTTATCTCTCTAGTTGAAAAACCATCTGTCAGAATCCGATTAAAATCAAATCTGCACAATATTACAGCACAACATTCGAAAATCCTTGGAGCCTTACTCTTTGATGTGTGAGAATGATATAATTGTGTGAAGATTTATTATTTTATTTTTATTTTTTTTAAACTTTACAAAATATTATATATAGAAAGAATGTTATATATACATAATTGTGTGTGTGTGTGTGTGTGTGTGTGTGTGTGTGTGCGTGTGTGATAACTGATTATCAGTCCGATATTCTCTATATTATAAACTGTCTGGTAAAGTTGGACATACTGCATTTGATATTTGTATTTTTCCATTGTTTTGCAAGTCAGAAAATAATTAACAGAACAAATCCCTCAAAAGAGCAATGTTTTAGGTAGGTTAAATAAAATCCAGCTTCTAATTTCAAACCCCACAGACATCAACAATAATGTAACTCAATGAGTTCCTCATGCTCGTTCCGATTCACTGGGCAGACAAAAAGTGGAACTTCATGGATAAATGAGACCCACTGCAACCTCTGTAATAAGAGTTCTCTAGGCTGACAATAGTGAATAGCCAGCCTTAAGGACACAAAACTGTTTTAGTGAGAAAATAATTGCTTTTTGCTAAAATCGCCCAAAACTTTTAAACTGCATTGCTATGCAACAATTTCCAAAGAACCACAATGTTTTGCTGTCACTGAAAGGCAAAATCTGCATTGGCATTCACCCAGTCACAGACACACTGGACTCTATGGCACCAATTGACTTTTATACATAAGTGGCTGTGTTGTGCCATGCAGAGTAGTCTTGATAGTATAGGCCGTTATTCCTTAACACATACTTAATAGATTTCAAATATATCTAATAGACAAATATATCTAATATGACATAGTATGAATAGTATGACAGCAGTACTCCTGCACATTCCTTATCTCCTTAAAATACAGAATTATGCAGGCCAATTCTGAGTCAGAGATGAAACATGCCACTATTGCTATGACACAACTCGTTGGGACTTGTTCATGCTCATATCCTGAGCTTTCAGTACAAACAGAGCTTTCTTCACGGGAAGAAAATGGAGTCTGGCATTTATTCCAATGCATTTTCCATGTTTTGCCCATGTCATGCTGTAAGAGGTTGAGGCAACCCACTGTATGAACATGAGCATGAAAAGATTGTCTGAACTGGTTTTACATCAAAACAAAAAAAATAAGTACTATCAGGATCAGGACCCAGGATTCATGGCTTTTATTTGTATCTAGCACTGCATCATTCTTTCCAAAAAAAGAACTTATAACCTCCTCCATAATTTTACAGTGTTGTTTATTAGAATGTCAAATATATTTAACAAATATTAATTCAAGAAATCAAATATGCAAATATTTTGCAGGTATAAACCATGGGTTCAGGTTTTGATGATATGACGATATACTAGAAGAAACAGGCTATAATGTGTCAATCGATAGAGATTTTGTAACATGTTGGCATTTCTAATATTTCCAGGTTTAAAGAAGAAACTGTTGCCGCAAATTAAAAAAAAAGTTGCGTAGAAACACTCAAAAGGCCGACAATATTACCCTTGAAACAAATGTATCCAGTGTTTTGGACGTTTGGCATGAAGAGAAGCCTATAAACGGACTATCCGCTCTCACCTGACCGCTTCACTCACCTGAGGATCCCGGGCATTCCTCCGCCGATGAACCTGCTGTCTGCTTCGGTTTTGATTTCCTCCGGATAGCGTTTCTCCTCGGTTCACTCATGTTTTCAATAGTTCGTTCCAACATTTAAAATATTTGATTTACAAATCCTTTGTAGCCTACATAAATAATGGGGGTTTTATGTCCACCCCGCATGTCGGGCAAAGTCCACGTCTTAAGCGTCTGCAGCCGTAAGAACTGTGTAACGTTAGTGTTGCGCAAAAGTAAAACGAAACGCTTCGGTTTAGTGTTTTCCTCCGAATCTTTGGCTCTTAGAGTAGTAACGTTACACTATTCTGAGCAAGTCATTATCGCTTTATCAGCCCATATCACCGCCCTAAAGCTCTGATAGCACGATTGGTCCAGTCATTTCCTTTAACATTAGTTTGTGGAGTTATTGATTCATCTCAGTGAGTCGATTCGATTGAATCCGTTAATCTAAACTGTTTAGCCAATGAAATTAGAGACCCTGTGTTGTGGCGAATTTGGACTCCTTGCCAGCAATCTGCATTGAAGTAGCTACGGTAAATTAGCCATACAACAAAAAGGTTATGAAATAACATAACTATGAATGAATACAACATTAAAATTAAGTAGAGTTAGTCAGTAATTGTATTTTGACTCGAAAACACTACTGATGATCCAATTAACTGTTGCATAATGTTATTTGGGATTATCTGTGTTGAACAACTGTACAGTAACTAGGAAAAATTGCAACAAGAAAAAATAAATTATTAAATAAATAATGCATATAAATAAATAAATACATTGTTTGTAAATTAATAAGTACAATAGGTTAATCATTTCCTATGTGTTGTCCTCTATGGTTGTCCTTCTGGTTTTGATTCACTTAAGTGATTCGAATCTTTTGAACCTGTTCACCTAAACACGTACCTCTTAGCCAATCAAATTAGAGGATCGGAACTAACGGTTGCATAAAATTGATTGGGATTATTAAAATGTATCATTGTTAAAAACTGAATAGCAACCATACAACATTACAATAAATTGCTAAATACATTTTAAAGACAATACATGCTTTATTTATTGGACTAGACCAAAGTGCAAACACGCGAATTTTGAATACTACAATGTGCACACAAAAACTTTCACACAACACAAATAATCAGGACAGGACTCACTCAACAAATGCTTTTTAAAATTTTATTTCACAAAAAAAGTATGTGGCTTAGGACTGTATACACATAAAAAATATCCTGCGGCAAGATCATGCTTTCACCAGTACACACCATGTGACATTGTGGGTGTTAATCAGCAAATTTCACTTCAGAAGCAACATGTATACCACAATGTGTAGTTAATAAAACTGGAACTGCTCTTGTATCATTGGAAATACTCAATAAGAAATTAATATAGTCTAAAAACGCCAAATTAATGGGTTAGACTGAGGAGCTAAAAGAGATTGTGAATGAAACCATTGATCTTGTATCCTTCTTTGCATGTCATTAAATAGACTAAGCTTTGTTCTAGTTCCACAATGGATATAGTAATGCTTTGATCTGATATGTTTCATCTGAACCCATCAATAACCGTTCAGTCAATCAATGAGACTGATAAAGTGTTTTTGTGGTTTGCTGCTATACAAAAACAATGAACATTGATATTTCTCCTTGTCCATCTGGTACAAATCAAGGCGTGATTGGAGGATTGGAGGACCAAATGACATGAAAATGATCCTGTGCCTGTTTCTAAATGCATAGATAAATGTGTTTGTGCTTTATACAGGGTAAAGGTTAGATATAACTTAAACAGAAAATGATATATTCTATAGTGAATATGGGATACAATAAATAGGGCTTGTATGCTGTTTTTGGAGCAGATCTGAGAATAATAAACCCACTTCATGTTCAAATTTAGCAGCGCACTGGGATCAAGCCTCACTCAAGCTTTAACTCCACTCCCTCAAACATGATTTTTTTCCCCAATGGGCACTGAACTAGGCCTACATGTCCACTCAGTCCTCAAAGACTTATTTGACATCACTTTCTGCAATAAAAAAGGTATAAAATATAATCTTTATGCATTGCAATAAACTGTTAAAAAAAGGACAAAGAAACAAATTCCATGTGCAATAACGTTAGAAAAGCTGAGATTTGCAAAACTCTGTAATGCAAACATCACCTCAGGAGCTTGAAGGTCAAAATCAAAGTCACTCAAATGATATACTTAAAATTGTGTCTACTTAATGAAAATTATGCGTACATGTCTCTCAATAATCCATTTACCTCTCACCAACCTTTCAAACACATCTTTCTATCACAAAGATTGAAAATATTAGGTTTCGACTGATAGAAAGTCACCTTGCATACCATAATACTCCTGGGTGGATGTTATTAAAACTAATTTTTATGGTTTAAAAAGTTAAATTTTAAGACAAAATGCATTCATATCCAAAATCATATTTATATTAAAACAATCAGACACAACAACAACAAAAAAAACCCACAAATAAATAAAGTAATAAATAGATAAATAAATAAGTATACATTAGTCCATTTCCGTTTGCTCTCATCTCGCTCAGGATGATGATTGGTGTGTTCACAGGAGCTTCACTGAATAATTCATCCAATTCCAGTAACTGGGCGGGCACCTCTTGGATCACACATAGAGAAGAGCATCTGATTGGCTGGAGGTCATGGTTGACTGATGGGCCCCGCCCCCTTTATCTATCTCTGTGAGGACTGGTCAATGTTAGAGTCCAACGACATGAGACTATGGGCTCAAAAAGATGAGAATGATGGGCCAGATATTTGAAAGGATCACATGGAAGTCTGGAGTTGGCAGCAGTCATCTGGTCTTCTTGAAAAGCTAACAACACTTTAGGACTACCAAGAGACGAACGACACAGCCAGATGGGAGAGAAAACAGAAACAGTGGCCATAACTAAGTATAAAATGAAATCTTCACATCCTGTTTCCTATTATACTGGAGCGACTCAACACACTAATTCAGACATAAACATTAACTCACTTTTGACGGACACACAGAGGCACATGCAAAAGCAAGAAGCTTTTAAGAGGCAAAGTTGTATGGGACGAAAGAAACGTTGTCTATAATTGACAACTCGGGATGAGAGGGTGATGAGAGGATGCTGGGCATCTCAGTTTTATTTTTGTATACCTTACCGGTCAAAAGTTTGAAATCCAAGACTACATTTATTTGATAAAAATACAGTAGAAAAGAGTATTACTGTGAAATAGTATTAAAACTGTTCCAAATTTGAATTTATTTAAAAATATAATTTATTCCTGTGATGGCAAAGCTGAATTTTCAGCAGCTATTTTTTCAATCTTCAGTGTCACATTATCCATAAATTATTCTAATATGCTGATTTGGTGCTTAAGAAACATTTCTTATTAATAAGAATATTGAAGACAATCGTTTTTGTGGAAACTGTGATACACTACCATTCAAAAGGTAGTGGTACGTAGGATGTAAAAAAGAAAAAGGAAATAAATTAATACTTTTAATTCAGCAAGGACATGCTAAACTGTTTAAAAGTGGCAGTAAACCCATTTATAATGTTACAATAGATTTATATTTCAAATAAATGCTAAAAAATAAGCATAAATAACTAACTAAAAAATCAGTAAATGATTTCTGGAGAATCATGTGACACTGAAGAATGGAGTAATAAAGAATCAAGGAATTTTTAAATATATTCATATAAATAAAGTAGTATTTTAAATTGAAATAATATTTCACTATACTACTGTTTTTACTGGATTTTTGATCAAATAAATGCAGCCTTGGTGAGCATAAGATATCTTAATTAAATATATTAAAAACACTACGTAATTATTTCAAGCTTATGTCTGGTAGTGTATATCAGTTGTATTGTTAAAGTGTGAGCTAGTGGGTGGCAGTTGTTAACAATACTTGTGAATGCGTGACCCTACATGTGACTGTTTCTGTTAGAAACAGAGTGAGGAAGGAAGCAGTCGAGCGCGAGTTCCTCCAAAGAACGGGTTACCTGTGGCCCGTGGATGCCCTCACTCCCGCGCCTCAGTTGTGGGGAGGTTGGCGGTACTGAGGCAGCAGGCTGCTGACAATCTAAGAGAGACTGATACATTAGATAGATATACAGAGGTGTGACAGTCAGGGTTAGTGACACAAACACAGACAGAGACGAGAAGTGAACTCGCCGGAAATGGGTGCAATGAGCTAACTAGAGTGTTAATCTCATGCAGAATCACACTTAAAATGAATGAATAGAGCATGGGGAAATGAGAAAAAATAATTACAAACATTCAGCTGCAAATATCTGTGTACATTCATGAGGAATACCAGATATAATGATGGAAGGAAACCAAGATACTACTGTTTGTTAAATAGAGATACACTACTGTTCAAAAGTTTTGGGGGGTGGTAAATGTTTTTTTTTTTTATGTTTTTGAAAAAGTTCTTATTTTTACCAAGGCTGCATTTATGTGACGTAATATTATGAAAGATTACAATTGGAAATACGTGTTTAATGTTGTAAAAAAAATGGCGTAATTTGTGATTAATTTAAAAGTAAAGTGCACAAAAATAAAGTGTAATTTGTGTAATTTAAATCATAATTTTTCTTTGATCAAAAAAGTTTATTTTCAACAGCATATATTTGAAATATAAATATTTAGCAACATTATAAATGTCCTTACTGTCATTTTGATCAATTTAATGCATCCATACTGAAAAAAAAAGTATTAAAAACATCTCGGTCAAAGGTCAAATTTTAAACAGTAGTGTATGTGTCAGGCGCAAATGATTTGCAGTGTTGCTGCTTTGTTAATGAGAGCGTGCAAACACACATACATTTATACATTTGACAAGACAAAAAAAACAACAACAATCTAACACATTACAGTTGATGATGCTGTTTAGCTAAGAGCACATATACACAAGACATTTTAACCCATTTTTCCCATTCAAACTCCAGTATAAGTAGATCATGTGTAAAACTGACTGTCGTGATGCTGGGGTGTCATGGGTGGTTATTTGGGTGTTGTTATATGCAGCCAATCTATGTGTTTTTTAATACATTGCTTTGCAGTTTGTACTGGGCGGTTGGTTTTATAAATGCATTATTGCCATAACCATCTCTATATTGCAAACAATTATGTCTACAGTGCCAGTGTCAAAAATGTCATTTTACTGTATTAAAGGAAACTACTGGTCTGTTGTTAGGATGCAGTACAATGTTTTGATTGCCATGGGCAAAACAGCACTTGACACATTCAGTAATAAGTGTGAAATGAAGAAACACTGACACCTACAGGTAGAAAACGGACATATCCACTGCTATTATATGGACATCATTATCAGGAATAATAAAGAGGTTTCCTTTTTTTCTGGGCTCTGTAACTTTTGTAAAAAAAAAAAAAAAAATATATATATATATATATATATATATATTAATGCTGGGCCCTGGTGACACTGGTGAAGCAGATCAGACTGGTTTCCATTACACTGCAATAGAACTCCATAATTTACAAATGTATCAATTGAGTCACATCATACACAATACTTCATGTCTTTAAGCAATGCACAGAAAACAGCAATATTGCAAAGCTAAACTCGACCTGAAATCTCTGATTACTACTAGAAATAGAAAAAAAACACCAATCATCTCCAGAGGCTTGTCTATGCATGTGCATGTAACCGCTGTCTATCATCAGATCTGTATATGAACTGCATCTCGGTCAGTCTCGCATGAGCAATGCTAACACAATGTTCTGATGTTCTGAACAACTTTCAACAGCTGACCTTGTCAAATGCTTTTTGGCCCACAGCTCCTTAAACGAACGTCATTCTATAAAATGAGTGTCTTTTTTTTAATTAAATACTGTACATATTATATATACACATTATATATTACATACACTTAAAAATGAGTCTTTTTTTTTTTTGCATTCTCCTCGCTAAATAACCAAATACTTATATTTTGATAAAAAAATATATGTGCATAAAAAGTTGCATTACTTTATATTTAAGTGGAGCAAAACAATAGATTTTAGTTGAGTGTAACTCAATAAAATAAAATAAAATATGGTCTGTTATGTTTGTCAGTAGGGGCCAATATTAAATTGTTACCATGACTTTCTATTAAAAACTGATAAATCAAAAAATAGGAATAATAATATACTATAGAATACTATATTATATACTGCATAATAATGCAGACAAAATAGAATTAAATGATCTAATACACTCCTTCCAATTTTACATCTATAAGCAAAGGGGTTAAAATGTCATATTAAAACCCCCCTGTTACCTAGTGTATATTAACATTTTAACCCTGTTAATATACATTAAAAATAAAATCTAATTTCAGATGGAACAATACAATTGACAAAAGCTTAAACACATTTACTAATTTTACTAAATTTACTAAAAACATTCAGAAATTAACTAAAAATGTCCCTGTTAAACTGGAAAGGCACCCATTCTATAGAATGACTCATATTATAATGAATGACATTTAATGGCTCTGTACTTTACAGCTCATTGAAATGCAGTAGCTGGGCAGCATGTGCAAGAACACTTCCCTGCATTTGCATATGGCAGATCCTGCATTGCCATATGCTGTGTCCATGAATAGAACAGCTCTTACTGGCACATTTGATCACACAGGGACAGGGTGCATTGGGATCAACTGAACATTTTCTGTTGCTGCAAAGCAAATTTATCTTTAAAATAGGTTTAATGTGAATATACATGATCTTTTACTCATAATCCACTACTCACAAGGCTTGATGATTACATAAAGGCCAAGGGAAATGTTCCATCCTACAGTGCACACTGTTGCCATTGGATGGAGCTGTAGTTATGTCAGATGTGCTATATGTCAATGCAAAAATAACTGAAAACTCCATCACAAAAACTAACTTCTTTGCATGCAGTAGCACCTATTTCTTCAAGCCATAAAATGGAAGCGCACATGCAGGAATTATATACTAAAAGAGACATGCACCAATCAATACCTGTTTTGCTTTCTAGAATAATTCTTCCAGCATGATCCAAATACTGATGCAGATTTCAAAAACTGTGCTTACCAAAAAACTGTTTTCTTACCCGGGCCGAAAAAAAGGACATCAAGCGTAGTGGTATTTGTATTTATTTACCATTGTTTAATCTTATTTTTATACCCAGACAACATTGTCTCATAAAGCTGTGTAACTCAAGTGCTCTATCGGTCACAAATTACGATTTTTAAAAATGTTTTTGGAAGAAGTCAGAAAACATTCTAACGTGCTGATTTAATGCTCGGGAAAAAAAAATTCTTAATATTATCTGTGTTGAAAACTGCTGCTTGATATTTATGGTGAACCCTGTGATACATTTTTTATCAGGATTCTTTGACGGATACAAAGTTTGAAAGAACGGTATGCATGTATGAACTGTGAATGTGTTCTTGCTGAATAAAAGTATTAATTTAATTTCTTACTTTCTTTTTATTTCCTTACTACTTACCCCAAACTTTTGAATGGTAGGTTATCATGTTGTAGTGTTTCCATGAAAATATTAAGCAGCATAATTGTTTTCAACATTGATAATAGGGCTGTCAAAATGGCTGAAAAACGAAAATTTGAATTTACAATTAAATTTGGTAAAAATTCGAATTATATTAGATTTTAAAATCAGAGTTGGGTAGTAACGAGTTACATTTACTTCATTACATTTACTTGAGTAATTTTTTGGGGTAACTAATACTTTTCGGAGTATATTTAAAGATGGGTACTTTATACTCTTACTTGAGTAAATTTTGGGGGAAAAATCTGTACTTTTACTTCGTTACTGTGGGCGACGCTCCTCTCGTTACTTTATCTTAATGCAATAAATGTTATAAATGCTTCAGTTTATTCCAAACGCGCCGTCTACTTTTCTCTGGGCAATGAGCGATGCCCATTCGCGAATGATTCATTCTTTTGAGTCAATTCTGTTCAAAGGCTTGATCAAACCAATTGGCAAACGAGTGAATTGCTTCATGAATCAGTTTGAATGAGTCGTTCAGTTCGCTGCCGCGCGCGCTGAGCATCTGAAGCGGTTCACTCAGAGTTGTAACGTTTAACAGCAGCAGCGTTGAAAACGTGGCTGGAACTGCATTGAATTGAAAGCAAATCTGCAAAGGCTATTATTTGCTAGCGATGGAGATCCTTATTAGATGAACACCGCGTGTGCTGTCTACTGTTCAACAGGTAATAACTTGGGCTACATTCGATTACAGTACACGATACCACTGTGACATTAGTTTGTTGTACGTGTGTGGCTTATAACAGAGGGGAGTCAAGTTGAATGCAGCTTCCAAAAGACAAAAAATAGCCGATTAAGATTTTATTAATTTTAATACAATCACACCGGTGCGAATACGTTCAGCAAGTCCAGCTGCTAAATTCAGATCTGTGATCGCTTGCTGGCGCTGAGCCAGAGACAGACGCGTTTTTACAGCACTGCGCATTATAACCAATCACACATGATTCTTTTGAGCTTATTAAAGCATTGGCCAATCAGAGGCGTTCCGATGAGTCATCGCTAAAATGCCGGTGCTTCCTTCACTCGCTCGCTGACTGGAGACCTCTTTCTGGCGAATTCTCTCGTCAGAAACAACAAAGTGCAGATGTGTGTATGTACGAATCTTTAATTAAGATATTGATTTCACAGTGTTAACAGTTTCAGTGATTTTAATGGGAGTTTCTGAGAGTGTTTGAAATCTAGACTGTCAGTGAAAATTATCTTTAATAATGTAAATGTTATTTGCTCTCTTTCTGAACAATGAAAGATTAGTAGCAATATTTATATCACATTAACTTTTAATGTTAAATTCACATTTAATATAAAGTCAGTCGTATTAAAAATATGTTATGGCATGACACCTATATCTGTTACTTAAGTAAACAGACAGGGTTTTATAATAAATTACATAAATTGGAGTAAAGGCTGATGAAATATATAAATTTATACACGCACACATACATTACATACATTTTATCTATATATCTAAATAAAAATAGGCTCAGTATATATGACCCAAAGTAACTAGTAACTAACTACTTGAGTAGATTTTTTATCCGATACTCTTTTACTCTTACTCAAGTAACTATTCAAGACTAGTACTTTTACTTTTACTTGAGTAAATATTTCTAGAAGTACTTTTACTTTTACTTGAGTACAGTTTTTGGGTACTCTACCCACCTCTGTTTAAAATGCATAATTTCAATTAGGGTAAAGAAAAGCTTTTGGCTTCTCTTCTGAGGCCACAAGAGGGCGCATTTGGCAAAATATTACTAATGCACGTTTATTCAAAGCATAAGAAAATATGACTGTGAAAAAAAGTGCATAATATTTAAAATAATGTTTATAAACCAATTATAATTAAGTAGCTTAAAGAACTATAAACAAAACAGCATCATGTGTGCATGCATAGTATAATTCAAAGGGGTGAAAGCCAATCACACAGAGTACATTTTTCATTTACACACGAGAGGCAGTGGGATGGGAAAACCCAACATGAAGTCTTGAGATATGTTTTTGAAAAAAACTGAACCCACCTTAATTTGACGTGGCTTTCTAAACATGCAGCGAGTGAAACGGTGAAGATATCCCTCTCTAGAAAATGCATGAAATGTGCGTTCTATGTGAATGGCTTGGTTTCAGTTTTGATGTAAACAAGATCTTCTCCACATTCTCTTTTTCCGCAATATTTTGAATGAACATCGCAGCAGCGCTGCATCTAGTTGCTTCAACTGTATAGGTTAACAAAAACATTTTATTTATATTGTCATCACATCTCGTGCGCTACTGATAAAGGCCAAAGTATAATTTGAACATCCGCGCACCATCCGCATTATTTAATTTTCGTCATCAAGAGGGCTCGCGGACAGCCGCACATCCGTCACGGGGTGCGCGGCTGTCAACAGCGCATGCACGAGGCTCGTCCGCCTTCTGAAAGCTGTGCAGACATCATGCAACACTGAAGACTGAAAATTAAGCTCTGTCATCTCAGGAATAAATTATATTTTAAAATATATTAAAATAGAAACATTTCTTTAAATTGTAATAGTATTTCACTAGATTAATGTATTTTCGAACAAATAAAAGCAGCCTTGGTAAGCATAAGAGAATTCTTTCAAAAACATTAAAACATTTTGACCGACAGTTATTTTTAGAGTTGGTAAAAATTATTCTGTTCATAATGAATTAGTTGAAATTTCCTGTAGTATCAATAAAAAAGTCCTTGAGTTGAATCACACATTCCAAGCAGTCATATCAGATGGAAACCAGTCTGTCCTTAAACCGTGTCACCTACTGAGGGTCACCATTAGAGATTGTGGGAGTCCCATGTTGGACTAGAGATGTTCTTGAAACGGCCACTGGAGCGCATGCGAGATCTCACAGAACGTGGTGACGGTTGCCGAGAGCCCAGGACAGGAGAACGGTAGGGGGAAGCAGGAGCAGATCTGGGAGCATGAGCATCAGTGTCTCTGCTATGAACAACATGACAAAACTCAATACTTAGCGTCTCTTGGTCTAAAACTAAAGTCTGAGTGCCCAGTTTCCACTGCGACCGGCCAAGGAAAAACGGCTGGTCTGAGGAGGTCCAGGAGGAGGAGGATGGAGCAGTGACATCAAGTGAAGGAGAGCTACTACTGGCTGATGCAATCATATTGTTTTGGAATAGACAGGAAGGGGGTTTGGAAACAGTGGGACTAGGGGGAGCAGTGAGTGCAGTTTGATGACTTACTTTTTGAGGGCTGCTCTTAATTTTTGGCACTTTTCCTCCACGGCCACAATGCGACTGCTCGTGGTCAAACTCTAGGTCTTCCAGTCGTTGGGTGAGGGCCAGTTTCTGCTGAATTGCCATCCGCAGGAGAGAGTTCAGAGTCTTCTTTTCATCTTCTGCAGCAGCCAGCTGCCTCTGCATCTCATCCAGCTGAGTTACGTACTCATCGCATCTGGACAAAAAGGAGGAGAGAACACATTGTACATGACTGAATGAGTATTATCTTGAATAATTACCACTTATTTTCTGTGTGAAACAGAATATTCAACATAAAAAATATAGTGAAAAATTTGATTTTGTCCGTCTTAAGTCATTAGATTTCTGAACAAATGGCTCTAAAATGTCAGTTCTTTTTAGTCAAAAATTCATTGTGTAGTAAGATACATATTATACATTTTAGTAGTATTTTTACAAATAGGAATTAATTAAATATGTTGCCATTTTTTTATTTGTTTTTTAGTATGGTTGTTTTTTATACTGTAGATTTAAGGCAATTTATTGTATTGCATTTATGCAACATTTAAAAATACACTGTCAATAAAATCAATAAAACACAATTTTCTAAATTTTAAACTTTAGATTTTACATTTCTTAGCTGTGTCCCCAGTTAACAAAAATATCTTCTAAGGATATTTTGCTAATGCAAAATCCTTATGCATTATGCTTTGCTCAAACCATTCTTTTTTTTTAAATGTTTAAAACCATTTTTCTTTGTTATACAAACATTATGGAAACATAAAAAAGTTACTTTTGAAAGTGCTCGTTTTGAAACAAATATATATATTTCAAAAATCAAGTTGCATCGTGTAAAAATTCTACAAGGATCTTTATTGGAGTCATTAAGGAACCAGAATTATTTATAGGAATCAGAACCTGAACTTATTTCCATACCTACCTGTAACAGTAACTAAATGGCTATTTAGATATTGGCTAACACTATTTCCAACCTAGGTGAGATCAGCCAGAACATAAGTTTCAAGAAGTTACATTTTTATGAAATATTACAAATACAGAACATTTAGTTAAATCATGAATGTTATTTAAAGAAAGAAACCAGTTTGGATGTCCTCAATAATAATAAATGCAGATAAAGGCTGATAAGCGCACCTTGTGGCAAACATTGCCCTTAGTGAGGAAAAAGTGGCTGCATCTTCTTTGAGGGCCTTCAGTTCATTTCTAAGCTTCATCATTGTCTCCGTCACCATGGATTTCTCATTTTCATATTTGCTCTTCAGGTTCGCAAGGGCCCCCTCGGCAGTCTAGAAACACAAATAAAAAACATATATTGTTCTGTTTTATATGCTTCTTTTTGAGACCCAACACAACTGGAGACATTGGGATTTGCATGGCTTTCTAACCTGTTTATTGGCTTTCAGGACTAGACGCAATGTAGCGATCTGCTCTCTCTTGGTGCTCAAGAGGGATTTGAGTTTCAGGATCTCCTCCATGCAGACCTCTTTGTCCTTATCTAGGATGGGTGCCAACTCTCGTGCCGCAGCCCTCTGCCTGGAGAGCTGCAGCGAACGGTCCACAGCCTTCTGCAGGTGCTTGATCTGGTCACGTATGATGGCGTTGAGGTTATAGATGTTCATGGGTTCCCGGCGGAGATCACCTGTTTCTGGAACTGGGGAGGGTGAGAGAGATGTACCATTGATTGGTGAACCAAAGAGGGTTTTATTGGGACTTCCTCCTTCCCCTTTAGTTCCTTCTCCAAGGGGTTCCTTTGAAGGAGAGTCTTGAGGACTCTTGGACACATCTGAGGAGTTAGCAGCTGCGATACGACGAGCTAAACGTGGAGAAAGCAGTGCTCTTGGGTCGTCTGGACCTTTGAGACTGCCACTACGCGTAACTCGGCTTTGACGGTAGTAGTCCAGCATGACTCGGTTCGGCGTTTCATTGTTGCACAAGCAGACGTGGTGGTAGAGCTGAGCAAGTTCTTCACTAAACGTAACCAGCTCATCCTGAGCTGTGTTCAGCATGCCGTTACTTTCACTAGCCATAACGGAAGCACACCGGAGCTCCACTTCCAGACTGCTAACCCGGTCACGGCCCTCACGGCAGGCTTTCTCCAACCGTTTCACCTGCTCTTCGAGAGCCTGGACCTTCCCCTCACTGTGGTGGCTCTCTTCTGATTGGTTCTCTGAAGACTGGTTATATTTTTCCTTCAAAGCCTTAAGCTCCGCCTTCAAGTCAATAACCTCAGTCAAGGCAACTCTGTATTTGCACTCCAGAAGCTCCATTCCATTGATATCTGCTTCATAATCGCAGCAACCGTTAATGGGCACGTCGTTCTTCTCGGACTCCTCCGTGTCAAACTCCTTGTCACTGTAGAGGCGCTTCATAGCATTGAAGCGCTCAGTAAGGCGGTGAACGCGTTTGTGCTGCTCAGTTAAAGCAACCTGCGTGTGCTGCAGTTGAGTTTGAGACTCCTGCAGGTTGGAAAGTAGAACAGCCTTCTCTCGCTCAACCTTGTGGACAAGATGATACAGTTTGTTAGCAAAAACCAAAAAGTTTTTAAAAAACGATCAAAAAAAAAACCACTATATGTTAGCCTTGCCATTTTCAACTGGGGTCAGTACACTTAAAAAAAAATATTATTTACATTCATTAAGGACACATTGAATTGATCAAAGGTGACTGTAAATACATTTGAGATGTTACAAATGATCGCATATTTCAAATTAAATATGTTCTTTTGAACATTCTTTTCATCAAAGTATCCTGAAAACAAGTATTAAAGGCACAGCTCACCCAAAAATAACAATTCTGTCATTAATTATTCGCCTTTGTTCAAAACCCGTAAGATATTAATTCATCTTCGGAACACAAGTTAAGATATTTTTTATGAAATACGAAAGCTTTCTGATACTCCATAGACAGCAACACAACTACCACGTTCAAGGCCCAGAAATGTAGTAAGGACATCATTGAAATAGTCCATGTGACATTAGTGGTTCAACCATAATGTTATGAAACTATGAGATTTCTTTTTGAGCATAAAGACAACAAAAATAATAACCAAATAATGATCATTTCTTCTCTTCCATGTCATTAAGGTTAAACCACTGATGGACTATTTAAACAGTGTCCTCGACTCTACCTGCGCGACTCCACCGAGCAAGGACACCGAAAGGGCACTTGAGTATTGCTTTTCTCCTCTTTCTTTACTTTTTGTATACCTTGTTCTCATATCTCTTACACTTGTAGTCACTATGTGCTTTCAGATCTCTACTATCACTACTAACACCCGGAGAGCACACTATGTACATCGCAGGAAGGCCTGTCTGACAAACCTACGGCCTGTCCCTCTGACCTCTACTACTACGCTCTCTATTCCAGTTGGTCTCTGGAACTGCCAGTCTGCAGTTAACAAAGCAGACTTAATTTCTTCTATTGCTACTCATTCCGGTCTCAACCTCATGGCACTGACCGAGACTTGGATCAAACCTGAAGATACTGCCACCCCTGCAGCCCTCTCCACTAATTTCACTTGTTCCCACACTCCTCGTACCACTGGGAGGGGTGGAGGTACGGGTCTCCTTATATCAAAAGAATGGAAATTTGATCTTCAGCCATCACCTACAGGTACTGGTTCATTTGAATCACATGCCATTACTGTAACCCACCCTGTTAAAATCTACTTTGTGGTCATTTATCGTCCCCCAGGTCAATTGGGAAACTTCTTGGAGTTGCTCCACTGCACACCTCAGACCACTTCCTCATTACTGCTAACCTAGCACTTACTCCTGAAGTGCCTCACACTCCAACGCAGGTCACCTTTCGACGGAACCTATGCTCACTCTCTCCATCTCGCCTATCTTCTGTGGTTTCATCCTCACTTCCTGCACTCTCTCAGTTTTCTGCTCTGGATACGAACAGCGCTACGGACACTCTTTGCTCCACTTTAACATCTTGCTTGGACAACTTTTGCCCACTGTTGTCTAGACCAGCACGCACCGCCCCATCTGCCCCCTGGCTGTCCGAGGTTCTCCGTGAACATCGCTCTAAACTCAGGGCTGCAGAGAGAAAATGGCAGAAATCAAGAAACTCTACCGACCTCAGTGTGTATCAGTCTCTCCTCTCTTCCTTCTCTGCAAATGTCTTCATGGCTAAAACATCCTACTACCACAAGAAAATTAACAACTGTTGTGACGCTCGGACACTCTTCAAGACTTTCTCTTCTCTTCTCTTCTTAATCCGCCGCCACCACCTCCTCCATTGACTCTTACAGCGGACGACTTTGCAGTTTTCTTCACAAATAAGTCAAGATCCATCAGTGACCAATTCTCCACACCGCAGACTGAGGACAACTTCACAATGACCGACGCACACTCTTTCTCCTCCTTCTCCCCACTCTCAGAGATGGACATCTCCAAACTTCTCCTATCCAATCATCCTACTACTTGTCCACTTGATCCGATCCCCACTCACCTCCTTCAAGTGATCTCTTCTTCAGTCATACCTTCGCTTACTCACATTATCAACTCCTCTCTTCACTCTGGAACATTTCCCTCAGCATTCAAGCAGGCTCGGGTAAGCCCACTGCTCAAGAAACCATCTCTAAATCCAGCGCTTCTTGAAAATTACAGACCGGTATCCCTTCTTCCATTCATTGCAAAGACACTTGAGCGAGCTGTGTTCAACCAGCTTTCTATGTTCCTTGTACAGAACAACCTCCTGGACAGCAACCAATCTGGCTTCAAAAGTGGCCACTCAACTGAGACTGCTCTGCTCTCGGTTACTGAAGCCCTGCGACTAGCAAGAGCAGCTTCAAAATCCTTGGTACTCATCTTACTGGACCTGTCTGCTGCTTTTGACACTGTTAATCACCAGATTCTCCTGTCCACCCTCAGAAAGATGGGCATCTCTGGAACTGCACTACTGTGGGTTAAGTCCTACCTATCTGAGAGATCTTTCAGTGTGTCTTGGAGGGGTGATGTTTCAAAGTCACACCACCTTGCTACTGGGGTTCCTCAAGGCTCAGTACTTGGACCACTTCTCTTCTCCATCTACATGACATCATTAGGATCTGTCATTCAGAAGCATGGCTTTTCTTATCACTGCTACGCTGATGACACCCAACTCTACTTCTCATTCCAGCCAGATGCGTTCTATACTAGACTAATTGAGACTTGTCATGGCACTTGTATACTGTTGTTGTTCTCTTGTTGACCTGACTGCTTCTATTGTTCTCATTTGTAAGTCGCTTTGGATAAAAGCGTCTGCTAAATGATTAAATGTAAATGTGTCCTTATGACCTTTCTGGGCCTTGAATTGTGTCAGTTGTGTTGCTGTCTATGAAGAGTTAGAAAGCTCTTGGATTTCATCAAAAATATCTTAAGACCGAAGGTCGTATGGAATTGGAACAACATGAGGATGAGTAATTAATGACAATTAATGAAAATTTTAATTTTTGGGTGAACTATCCCTTTAAGGTTTCAACAACAACAATAGAAATAGTTAAGAAATGAAAGCTCATCAAGCACAAAAATTTCAACAACAAACAACAGCAAAATTAATTTAATTACATGATACATGATTCTAGTTTTTGCATTCAGTTTCTCTAGTAAAAGCCTAACCTACAATACTTTTGCTAGAAAACATGGAATATTTCACTCTATGTGGTTATAAAATTCCATTCTATAGATAGTTGTAATAGCTAGGTGCTAGCTTGCTTGTCACAAATTTAGCATAAAGGCAGTCATGTGATTCCTGTCATTGAGCGCAAGTGCCTCTTAATTGCTTTTTGATCACTTATTGTATCAGAAGTAGTGGTTGACCGATATATCGCCAAGGCCGATATATCGGCCGATATTCGGCATTTTTCAAATATCTGCAATGGCTGATAAGTTTTTCTGCTTGGTTGATGTATTCGAGAGCGGCAGTGCCTGAGCGCACGCATTGCTCACACTCTCTCTCTTGTTCATTGTCTTCGTTAACAGTTCTTACTATTACGGATAGAAGTCGGTCTAATAATCAGGTTAAACAGTTATATCGGCTATCAGCCCCCCTGCTTTCCAAGATATCGGCATCGGCACGCTTGTGGCTGAGATAGCGAAACCCCATCGATTCCTTTCTGGCAATGAGCCAAGAACAACACAAGAAAATATATTTCAAAAGTGAACAGAGGTAGATGGGGAAACACTTTTTTTCTGGATAAATGCCAGGCAATTACAGTAGCTTGGAGGGTGAGGAAACAAGTAATTATAACCAAGCAGGAAATTAAACTGCACATTTAAACAGCAAAATATACTACAGCAACTGCTTTGTGCAATAGGATGCTGAAATAACAGGCTCTTGGCTCTATTATGCATTTGATAGCAATCCTACACAGCAAGAGAAAACATTGCTAAAGCCACAGTCCCCAGAGGAGACTCTTAAATGCAACATGTTATATAATGCTATTCATGAAATTGATCTGTTTAGACTAGTTGGATGAATTTATTTGTGGTCAAATTGCTTTTTAAAAAATTGCCATAGTGTTTTCAATAAATATATCTTAATATACAACTGAAATATTTTAATAAATTGTTTTTATTTATTTTATTTTAATGATTTCATATTAAATATTTTGAAGTGTATACACACACACACACACACACACACACACACAATGGGCTTTTGTTTTTTTAACATGTACCAGTGTATTTACACTGGCACCGAGCTACATTCACTCCGATTATCATGCAATTTTTTGTCCGATTTTCTGTGATGCTCCTTTAAGCAGCTGATGCTCTCTATGTTTCTGTGTCCGCACTGGCAGATTTTCTATTCTTGTCCCATGCAGTCTCTCTTGCTGAATATGCCGGTGGCACATGCACATGCACATACAAATACATTACTGTGTCCTGCTTTTACAGAAGCAGGCACAAAGCACTCCCTCAAAATGGTAATCGCCCTGACAATAGCCTCCCAAAGCACAAAACCTACTTTTGCACTTACAGCAATCAACTTTCCTTCACTCAAATTTACACTTAAGCTGTTAATACCTAAAGTGTTTTACCAGTCATTACAAATATGTCTATGCCAAAGTCTACAGCATGAAAATGTGTCAATAAAGGCTCTTTTGATGTCAATTGAGACTGACTGGATTAATAATGGTTCATATCCTTTAAAGGGTTTAAGGAATCTATGTTTGCATATAAAGTAGCAGTAGATGCATTAAATCTCTTTCGATCAACAGGAGTCAATAGTTGTCCATTAATACACTGGATAACAGCTATTATCCCCCAAAGCACTAAAATACTAAAAGTACTAAAACAACACTGAAAATAATTAATAACCAACTAAATAGTTTTTTGACAGATAGAAAATTAATAAATTAAATAATTAAGAATAACTTTTAGAATGTATATCAGTATCAGTATGCTATTTAAAGGAGCATTGCGTAGGTTCTGAAATTTCTAACCGTTACTGACACCAGTGGCTGCTAGAGGAACTGCAGCCAGTCTCATGCTCGTTCTCAGTGCGCACGCTCTTTTTTTTTTTTTTTTTACTTACGAGGAGTGTCCGGGGGTGTCTGAATTGTGCTGGAGGCTGGTCGCTTCTTTCCATCCGCAGAGTCCATTTGAAAACACTATTGCCGCTGTTTACTATAATGGCTGGCGTGCCGTACGGTTGTAAGCCCAAGTAGACGAGAACGCGCATGACGTCACATTTTGTGAATTTTCGCGCCAATTCGGCCCGACTCCTCCACACACAATTGAGCCTACAGGCTGATAGAGGCAACCATGGTGGACAGTCGAGGTGTCATTCTTTTTTTTACATCATGGTTGGCTCATACATGTACAAATGTCTCAAACATGAGCATGAACTATCAGCTTAAGCAAATTAAATAAATATTGCTCTCCATTGTCTAATTTCATACTCTGGTATTGACCAACCTGTAGGAGCTGTTGTTTGAGTTTCTGTATCTCAGACAGGTTGAGTTCGCTGAAGAGATCAGACACTGGGTGCAGCACCTCTCCCTTCCTGCTTCCCAGTCGGTGATATTCTCCATTCATCTTTGGTCCATGCCCATTGCACTCATTACAGCGGTTACGTTCCTCATTGGGGCTGGACCCAGATGCAGATGTGCCATTGGTCGCCGCCTCCTCTGCGAACTTCAAACCCTCCACAGAGATGGCCAGGTGAGTGCTGGCTCCGTACACACTGTCTGTCAGACTGAGATGAAGGGCCAGCTCCTTTCTCAGATTGTTCTTCTGCTCTCTCTCACTCTTCAGAGCATCCAGTGCCTCTTCTAACTGGCCTTCAGAAATGTCTTTCAAACGCAAAGCGTCTTCCAGCTGGCTGTTGAGCAGCACTGTCTCTTCCTCAAGCACTTTGATTTCATGCTTTAGACCCTCATATTCCACCTGTAAATTTTAATGAGATTAAAGAGCATGTGAACAGGCATATTTGTGGCCACTCGACTGTGTAATATAAGAATAAGACAGAATAAGAATAATAATGTTTATATTATGCAATATATATATATATATATATATATATATATATATATACACACATTTCAGGTAAATGTTTTCCGTGTAACATATTATTATTAACATATAGCATAATCTTAAAGGTATGCATAATGAGATTCAAGTATGGCATGTTCATAAGTGAACATTCTATACCATCAAATCATTCCATAAAATAATAGTCCTTAATCTTACCTACTACTAAAATCATTGGTTTATGAAAATGTTGTTGAAACCAAACTCCAACCTTAAGCCCTCAAATCTGATTGGTTAATAGGGATGTTGATCTAGGATCATCATGGAGATTGATTCAGTAATCTGTCCAACTGGGTTAATTCATGTTAAGCTTGAAAGTACAACAGGGAACCTTAATTATAAGCACAAAATAAAAAGAAATTGTGAAGTGAAGTGAACTTCTGGATGTCAAGAGGTCACTAGATACATGTAATTGTGCTCTATAGTGGTTTTGATACTGTTATTCACACTTATATTGTATGTGTGTGTGTGTGTGTGTATACCTGATTCTGTTTGAGTGTTGACACAAGTTTCTGTAGGGTGATGTTCTCCTCCTCCAGTTCAGTGTAGTCCTGCAGCAGTCTGGTCTCTCTGAACTTATACTCTCTGATTTCCTCTCTCATCCTGTTCCTCTGTAGTTCTAACATCTCATTATTCTGAAAGAGAGAAAGGTAAGGACAACAGAAAAAATCCATTATCCATTACCAAATTTCAGAACAAAGAATGATTGACAAAATCTGCTTGTTAAAGAGGCAAGAACAGCATCAATGTACTGGATAGCATGGTTTGAAGAGTCTGTCTTCTCCAAAGAGGCAAATAACGTTTTTAGCCAGTTCAACCAATTTTTAGCAACAATCTAGCTTGGTTAAATTAAAACTCCATCTCTGAATCTGTGATCAACATGCAAAGAATTTTATGACTAATGGTCTTAAAGGAAGATGGTAATAATAGAAAAAATGAGCAGCAACCCTATGTATTGAAATAACATGAAAACAAAATAATAAAATAAAATAAAATAATCAGCAGTAAACCCTACATATCTATTAAAAGCCTCTTGTTTGTCATTATATTGGTGTTACGTGTGAGTATGTCATGATGAATCTTTGTAAGGAATCTATAAAAATCCATTAGCCTTACATATAATAGCTTTGTATCTCTTGTGAGTCAGAGTCTAAGATGATACTGAGCATGTCAACACTTGAGCTGACAGGAATGCTGGGTAACAAATTGCTTTCCGTTAGAGAAAACCCTCAAGTCAGCACTTTCTTCCTCAGAGTTCAATCTATATGGGAAAGCAGAGACAAAAGCTTTTTAACAGCTGAAACAGAATGTTACATGCAAGATGACAAAATGTTGCATACATCATAATGTGTCTGATAATGTAGCATTAATCTATATAAAAGTGAGTCACAATTAGAGGCCAAAAGGTACTAGCCTTGATCTTCAATCATAATGCCTCGTACAACTGTTTGTGCCAGCATTCACAATGTAGTAAAACTCTGGAATACTTAAACCATTCTTCAAGAGCAGATTACTGGAAAATCACAATAGCTAAGAGAGAAAACCCCCCACCATTGCACAAACTGGGCAGAACTGCTGATGAAGAGTCAAAGGTGTGGAACAGACATGGGAACAGAGCCAACCTTGGGAGAAACCTAGATGCTGACTGGGCTGTAAGACAAACGTGTAACGCACAGCATATTTTAATAATCTCAAGACCACATGTTTTATTTAGAGCTATTTACACTAAAAGTTTGGGGTCAGTAAAGTTTTTTTTTTTCTAAAAGAAATGAATACTTTACAGTTGCATCTCAAAAAATTAGAATATCATGGAAAAGGTCTTTATTTTTTGTAAATGAATTTAAAAAAGCAAACTTACTTATATTCTAGATTCATTGCACACAAAATATATCAGTTGTTTTTTCTTTTTTTAACACAAAAGTTTGTATTCCATACAAGGTCATTGCTGAAAGGGCTGGCTGTTCACAGAGTGCTGTATCAAAATATATTCATAGAAAGTTGACTGGAAGGAAAAAGTGTGGTAGGAAAAGGTTCACAAGCAACAGGGATGACCACAGCCTTCGGAATATTGTCAGGAAAAGCCGATTCAAGAACTTGGGAGAGCTTCACAAGGACTGAAGTCGGAGTCAGCGCATCAAGAGTCATCACACTCAGACGTCTTCAGGAAAAGGGCTACAGCTGTCACATTCCTAAAACCAAGCCACTCCTGAACCTGGAAAAAACATCAGAAGCATTTCTGGTGTAAGGAGAAAAATAACTGGACTGTTGCTCAGTGGTCCACAGTCTTCTTTTCAGATGTAAATTTAGCATTTCATTTGGAAATCAAGGTCTGGAGTCTGGAGGAAGACTGGAGAGGCACAGAATCCAAAGTCCAGTGTGAAGTTTCTGAAGTCAGAGATGATTTTGGTGCCGTGGCGTCTGCTGGTGTTGGTCCATTGTGTTTTATCAAGTCCAAAGTCAATGCAGCCGTCTACCAGGAGTTTTTGGAGCACTTTATGCTTCCATTTGCTGACAAGCTTTAAGGAGATGCTGATTTCATTTTGCAGCAGGACAATATTCTTGTTTTTACAGTATTTATGATCAAATAAATGCAGTCTTGGTGAGCATTAAAACTAAACTAAAATTTATATATATATATATATTCAGTACAGACCAAAAGTTTGGAAACATTACTATTTTTAATGTTTTTGAAAGAAGTTTCTTCTGCTCATCAAGCCTGCATTTATTTGATCAAAAATACAGAAAACTTTTTAATATTGTGATATATTATTACAATTTAAAATAATTGTTTTTAAATTTATTATACTTTATCATTTATTTCTGTGATGCAAAGCTGAATTTTTAGGATCATTATCACATGATCCTTTAGAAATCATTCTAATATGATGATTCATTATCAAAGTTGGAAACAGTTCTGCTGCTTAATATTTTTTTCAGAACATGTGATACTTTTTAGGATACTTTGATGAATAAAAAGTAAAAAAAAAAAAAAAAAGAAGCTATGTTTTTAAAATATAAATATTTTGTAATAACAATATACACTACTGGTCAGTAATTTGTTTTCTTTCTTTTTTTTTAAATAAAATCAATACTTTTATTCAGCAAGGATGTGTTAAATTGATAAAAAGTGATAGTTAAGAAAATATATTATTAGAATATATATTATTAGAACTTTTTTTTTATTTTGAATAAATGTAGTTCTTTTTTAACCTTTTATTCATCAAATATATTAGACAGCAGAACTGTTTCCAACACTCATAATAAATCAGAATATTAGAATGATTTCTAAATGATCATGTGACAGACTGGATGTTACATGTGACACTGAAGGCTGGAGTAATGATGCTGAAAATTCAGCTTTGCATCACAGGGATAAATTATTTTTTTTAAAGTATATTCAAATAGAAAACTATTATTTTAAGTTGTAATAATATTTCACAATATTACTGTTTTTTCTGTATTTTTGATCAAATAAATGCAGGCTTGATGAGCAGAAGAAACTTCTTTCAAAAACATTAAAAATAGTAATGTTTCCAAACTTTTGGTCTGTACTGTATATAGAAACCAAAATTTATTCAGACACCAGAAATATTTTTTTACTAGTGGGTGCAAGAGACTATTTCATTTATGTAAGTGAGCATAGCAAAATAAAATAAAGTGTGACATATCATACCCAAAAATTCTTCATGGACTACTAAAAATGTGGGATTAAATAAATAAACTAGTGTTTATAACCTAGTCTCTATTAAAAAATAAACTGTGTCTTGTCTAGACATGCACTGAAGCTACAACAAAATCCATCCAAATTGAACTAAAGCTGTCGCCAACAAATCCACCATAACAGGAATAAGAGGATAAAACACTGTTATGTCGTGAGATAATTTGCACACCCTGGCAGATGACCTTCCGTTGAGCTGAGATATTGATTACTGTACACAATACCACAGCTCTCCCAGAGGATGTGATGTCTCATTGCATATTCCAAGCGCTGCCGTGCCAGTTCAAATGAGCTGGGCACGAACTCCAAGGGATTACTGACCAATTATCACCTAGAACAGCTCTATTGTAGCAGTGGTAATCATGGGCTTCACACAATCAGGGGTCAGGAGCAGTGCAGTAGCCCACAGAACTGGAGCAAACCTAGTACGTGCCATGCCAAAATCCGCTACAGTCATGCTGGTTATAATGCTGAAATGCTTCACCTGTATTATGAAGTACACAAATGCCAAAATTGCACTAGTGGCATCAAACAGTATTGCAAAAATCCCCGGGAACACATGATAGGTAAAAATTGATAGCCTGAATGCACTGTAAGTCGCTTTGGGTAAAAGCGTCTGCTAAATGCATAAATTAAAAATAATGAAAATAAGCAGAGCTACCCTGGAAGTCCCATAGAGATTTTGAGAAGTCAGTCTATGAATTGTTTACTCATAATGTTCCTGTACATTTGTTAAAAAGCTGTTTAAATAAATAAAAAAAATGCTGAACACCAGTTATGAATACATCTTACTGGCCTAAACTTTCTGGCACACACCACATGCTCAGTGTTATTTTAGTATTACTGAGAAATACTATTATAATTTTAACTGAGGCTTTGAATTATAATTTTTTTCTACTATGTCCATAGTTTTTAGTAATTTTTCATATTTTAGATTTATCAAATTTAGCACATCAAGTTCAACTAAATAAAAATAATAAATCAAACGGAAAAAAAAAACGACAACAACCCAAATTAATGATTTTCCCCCCATTTATTTTATCTAAAGAAACAAAATTTAACATAATTGTTAGTAATGGTTTCAGCTTTAGTTTTACTTAACTATAATAACCCTGCATATGTTTTTAATATTACACCAACATCTTGATAAAAAAAAAAAAAATGCATCTAACAATGTGGGTTAAAAATGCAGCTAGTGTAAACATTCTAAAAACATTTGCACAATAAAATCAGCATGCCATTTCACTGTTTATTATTTGATTATTTGAATAAAAATGCTAATATTTGTAATCTAGACTGTCAGAATACCTGGATTTAATGTAGTAATTAAGCTATTTGAAATGTGAGGTACTGTATGTGACCCCAGTGTGAAATTCTTAGTGAAATTCCCTGTCTCAAAGGGCTGCAGTGGTTGTGTGTGTGTACAGTGTCTTTGTGCCGACCTCAGGGCATTTCTCTTATGCCCCAGCTTAGCCATGGATTTGCCCCCTACAATGCACTATGGCGACAGTCTCTGACCCTGACACCCCCCCCTATGCCTCCACTGTCTGCTGACACACTACACACACAGTCTGACTGCCCTCAAAATAACCTTTTGACCCAAGATGAAGTTTCATAGTCTTGTAAAATGAATGATATTGAGATATGTATATTTGGATATGTTTTATATGGATATGTAATGTGACAGCAGTTTCAAAAGTAAAAGAAAATACACAACTCACCTCTCTGAGTTCCTGCACTAGAGCATTGAGGCGTTCGGCCTCTGCTTGGGCATTGGAGGCCACAGAGCTGCTCACATTGAGCTGGGTTTGAAGGTCCACCAGACGTCCCATGTAATAGGCCTCTTTGGAGGCAGATTCCTGCAGCAGCGTCTCTTCGTTTGTCTCACCATCCTCAGCGACTTTACGTTGGTTGGTGTATGCCTGACCAAACGCCTGTAAATGAATGTCAGAGAGAAAAGGGGGTATTCAGTTTAAGAAAATTATGGCTGTGATCACAACAGCACACTACTATACCACCAAACAGCTGATGGTAGCCATTGACTTCCAAAGATTTTTTTTTTTTTTTTGGCAACTGTTTGGTTACCAACATTATTCAAAATATTTTCTTTTGTGTTCAACAGAAGATATAAACTCATATGGGATAAAAACAATTCGAGAGTGAGTAAATGATGAAAGGTTTTTGGGTCTCTGCATGTTTTAACCATAGACTGTATAAAAACATGGACATAGTGTCTGTGACATCACTTGTAGGTTTCTGAAAAGCGTTTTTGACGCTCTTGGCAGTGCGTCACTCCCGGATAATCGAAAATGGGCAAAGAGGCGGGAGCTGGTTGCTGAAACCACGCCCACCTTGCTCAACATTGGTGACAGCAGCATTTTATTATGCAGAACTTTAAGGCATAATATAATTTAAACGGATGAGTTATAAAAAAAAATTCAGCCTCCTCACAGTTGTTATGAAGGGCAAAATTAGCTATATAGACCAAAACCACTTTTTTGTACCAGGCTGTAAACAATTTTTTTTCTGCTGTAAAGTTGGCGATTTTAACATGGGGAGTCTTTTGCACTGACTCCCTTTTGGAGCCAGCCTCTAGCAGCCAGTCGATGAACTGAAGTGAAGTGAAGTGACATTCGGCCAAGTATGGTGACCCATACTCAGAATTTGTGCTCTGCATTTAACCCATCCGAAGTGCACACACACAGAGCAGTGAACACACACACACACACTGTGAACACACACCCGGAGCAGTGGGCAGCCATTTATGCTGCAGCGCCCGGGGAGCAGTTGGGGGTTCGGTGCCTTGCTCAAGGGCACCTAAGTCGAGGTATTGAGGGAGGTGAGAGAACTGTACATGCACTCCCCCCACCCACAATTCCTGCCGGCCCGAGACTCGAACCCACAACCCTTCGATTGTGAGTCCGATTCTCTAACCACCAGGCCACGACTTCCCCTAACTGCATCTTTGTTTTAGTCACTTGCATGTTGGTTTCACAAGAGAGACAAAAGGTTGCCGCTTGGTTTTAACAGGTTAATAAATAAACACACTGATGGATATGTGCCATCAGCAAGTGTCAAGAACAAATAATTGACTCACATGAATAGACTAATAGGCTAAATGACAGCAAACAAACAAAATCAATATGATTCGATGTGACATAACATGACATGTCATTGTGGTACAACAGATTTGATCCTGCTCAGATTTGATTGAGCTCTCAGCATGAAAAATTCAACAACAACAAGGTGTGTGTTAGATGCCATATACAGTATACAGTATACAAAGTGCTGCACTTCAGGGTAACTAAGCTAATACTTCAGCTGATCACTCGGATCAATAGAAACACTGTTCCGATTCCCATGACACAGGTTTTCACGCCATGCAGATCTGGCGTTTCATGATTTAAGCATCCTGTCTTGATTGGAAGGTGACAGTAGATGGTAAACAGGAAGGAGGAATGAGCTAGGGTTAACAGTCTGACCTGTTCTGAAAACTTATCACAAGGCTAATCAGTATGTTTTAGTGACACTACACATGCACATGTGCATTATGGTCCATTTAAAGCAATAACGACAGATCATAATCTGCTGGTGCAGGTGTCTTTGAGATGCTCACAATACCTGAGCCATTATGAGAGATGTATAACTGGGATGAGTACCAGAAAAGACCTCCCTTCTGTAGAGAAAATCAAATAAAGATGCACTAAAAAGTGGAAGAGATGTGTATATGGATGTGGGAAAAACACTACTGGAGTACTGGTAGACGGCACCTTAAAGCAAATCTGACTGAAGAGTGAAGGTGATTAAAAAGTTGCTGAATGTCAAATACTGGAATGGTTTTCCAAGCACTGAATCAATTTCAGTCATGACTAATGTAACTTAAGAAAGAAAGATTTCAACAAATACAATACTTCAAAACAAAAAGGTTGTTTGGGTAAATGTAAAAATGGATTTATATGTAAATATATTTACACTATTTCTAAATAAAGCAAAACTATATATTTTATAAAAATAAAATAAAATACAATTTATGAATGAGAATTTAGTTTTTATTTGTGACAAAAATGTCAGTATGCAAAAAATCGTAATGGTCCAAAAAAATGAATGAATGTTATTTATCACATTAACAGAAACTGTTAAGATTTATAAGCAGATATTATCCATGTATTTTTTCTTTAGTGCTTATAGTGGATGAGAGTGTATTGTCTGTTGTGACCACAGGACATTCATCATATTTGCCCACTTCATGAACAATGAGGATATTGCTACTTGTACATTAATTTTTTATTAATTTCAGGAACTTGATTTACGATGCACTTTGCAGTACAGTATATTTGATCCAATTCTCAAATTCTATTTAATAATCCGGTTTCAGTGATTAACAAGCCACTGCCACTAGATTAATAATGAATAATGACCAACATTTCAGTATTTTTCTTTCTTAGCAAAGCATACTACACGGGTTCTGAAGACTAGTCAATATAAGTCCTTTCAATAATTTTTGGGTGTACTATCTCTTTAACAATTTTTTTTTCTTTCCTTTTGATTGCTGAACTCTGGGGAGAAGGCACAAAAGCAAATGGATAGACTGCTTTGATTAATTCAGTGACAGAAGTGTGAATAAGCTCTCATTGTGATTTAAAATAAGGGCCTGTGAATGTCCCAGAATCCCTGCTGAAGGTGCTCTGCCTCCCAGCTGTGCTCTGAGAGAGAATAAGAGAGAGAGATGTAGAGACTCAAGTATCGGACATTGCCGTGACCACAGACTGGGTCTTTGCAGTATAATGTGGCAGATGGTTTGTGGAGCAAGTGTGTTCATAATGCCGACTTTCTCCATCTGGTTTAGAACAGGCAGTCACTCTACGATGCCCACTGAATAACCAGTCTCTAAAATTCATAAAAAAATGAAATTAAGTAGTAGACAAAAACTAAAATATCATTCTTACACATCTTAATATCTCCTGCATATTGCAAGCATCACTGTAACTGTGTCTGCGAGCAGATAGTACATTTTACATTGGCTTCAACAACAGGAAGTATCTGAAAGCACAAGTGTCAACAGCAACAGCTGCGATAACATTAAACACCATACTGTGCAAACATTTATGTGAATTCGCCTCTTTCACATGAACATACGTGTGTTTAGGAAACAGAAAGGAAAAAGAGAACGAGTGCGCTCAGAGCAGACATCAATTCGCCCTGTCAGTGATTTGTTCCAGACAGCGTCTGCGTGTCTGTGACAGCAGGGCAGGAGTCTGTTCTGTACCGCTGCCAGCACAACCCAGAAAATCCTTGTTATTCCTATAACTGGGTGGGTTGCAGTCAAACCTTGCATTATCTATCTCCTTCATTCATGGGTATTGGTGGTTAATATTCATCTTGCATCAGCGATATGTTGGCAATATTTAACTGCACAGAAGAAACCTTGGAAAGAGAGAAAATAATTAGCAACAAATTTCTGCACACCCCTAACAAAGCTCCTCACGACTCCACCAAAGATTATGTAAGCAAAAATGAGTCCTAACATAAATCACACACTGATTTGAACCCTGACATCAGCACATATGGCCAAAACAAAGTTTTATGCAAAGATATAAGTGAAAGTGAAAGTCGTGACATTTGCCAAGTATGGTAACCCATAGTCAGAATTGGTGCTCTGCATTTAACCCATCCAAGTGCACACACACCGCAGTGAGAAGTGAACACACCGTGAACACACACACACGGAGCAGTGGGCAGCCATATATCCCGGCCCGGGGAGCAACTGGGGGTTCAGTGCCTTGCTCAAGGGCACTTCAGCCATGGGTATTGAGGATGGAAGAGAGCACTGTTTATTCACTCCCCCCCACCTACAACTCCTGCCAGCACAGAGACTTGAACCAGCGACCTTCTGGTAACTAGTCCAAGTCGCTAACCATTAGGAAACAGCTGTCCCCTAAGCAGAAGCGAGCTTATTACAATCATTTTGACTGATGCATTTAGTAGTTTTTTTATTTAGATTAGATTCAACTTTATTGTCACTGCACATGTAAGGTACAAGGCAACGAAATGCAGTTAGCATCTAACCAGAAGTGCAATAAGCAGTAAGTACAGAATATACAAGGTCTATAATATGTACAATAACTATACAGAGAAGTATTATGGACATAATTTACAGATTTTAAATACTATAAGCATGATATACAGGTAGGTGTACTATGAACATACTATACAGATGGATTATGTAAAAGTGTATGTACACTATAGGCAGAACTATGAACATATGAACATAATTTACACTAGTGCAATGGACAGTACAGTGCATAGAAAATATTTCAGTGAGCAAATGGATTACTCAGTGTTTCTGGATGAACAGACAGTAGTGCAAGTAATAACAAGTTTACTGTTTTTTGCTTGTTGTAAATAAATAAATAAATCAGTCAGATGTAGTGTTGAAGAGGGGGAGGAGTCTGTGTGTGTGGTGTGGGGTGGTGTTGAGGGGTGTATGAGGGCAGAGTTCAGCAAGGAGACAGCTGTAGGGAAAAAGCTGTTCCTGAATCTTGTGGTCCTTGTCCGGAGGCTCCTGAAGCGCCTCCCGGAGGGCAGGAGGTTAAACAGTCTATGGTCAGGGTGAGAGGAGTCCTTAAGAATGCTGCGAGCTCAACGTAGACAGCGTTTCCTCTGGATGTCCTCAATAGCAGGAAGTGGTGTCCCTGTGATGCATTGGGCAGTTTTCACTACCCTCTGCAGTGCTTTGCGGTCAGCTGCTGAGCAGTTCCCATACCAGACTGTGATGCAACTGGTCAGAATGCTCTCGATCGCACACCGGTAGAAGTTCACCAGGATGGCTGAAGACAGCTGGTTCTTCTTCAGTGTCCTGAGGAAGAAGAGGCGCTGGTGAGTCTTCCTGACCAGGCTGGAGGTGTGTGTAGTCCAGGACAGTTCCTCCTAGATGGTGGTTCCCAGGAACTTGAAGCTGGAGACACGTTCAACAACCATACCGTTAATGTGGATGGGGTCATGCGTGCCTCCTTTTTTCTTCCTGAAGTCCACAATGAGCTCCTTTGTCTTAGTGGTGTTAAGAAGCAGGTTATTGTCAGCGCACCATGTGGCCAGGTGCTGTACCTCTTCCCTGTAGGCAGTCTCATCATTGTTACTGATGAGGCCAATCACCGTGGTGTCGTCTGCAAACTTAATGATGGAGTTGGATCCATGCACAGGCTTGCAGTCATGGGTGTAGAGGGAGTAAAGGAATGGGCTCAGCACACAGCCCTGTGGTACGCCGGTGTTGAGTGTGATGGTGGTGGAGTGGTTGTGGCCTGACCTAACATGCTGAGGTCTGTTGGTCAGAAAGTCCATAATCCAGTTGCAGAGGGAGGTGTTAATGTCCATGTCTCCAAGTTTTGTGGTCAGCTTGGAGGGAATGACAGTGTTAAATGCTGAACTGAAGTCAACAAACAACATCCGTACATATGTGTTGTTATTGTCCAAGTGTGTGAGTGCAGAGTGCAGCACTGTGCATACTGCATCCTCTGTGCTCCTATTTCTGCGGTAGGCAAATCGGTGTGGGTCCAGTGTGGGTGGGAGGCAGTCTTTGAGGTGTGCTAGGACCAGCCGCTCAAAGCACTTCATAATGATGGGTGTGAGTGCTACGGGGCGATAGTCATTCAGGCACATTGGGGAGGAGTTTTTTGGTACTGGCACAATGGATGTGGACTTAAAACATGTTGGCACAGTTGCTTGGGTGAGGGACAGGTTGAAAATGTCTGTGAAGACCCCTGCAAGCTGCTCAGCACATGCCCTAAGCACACGTCCAGGAATGCCATCCGGGCCACACTTCCATACAGTTATACTGTACATTCAATATAATGCAGGTAAGTTGTAGAGTATGTGGGTGTTGATTTTGCTAAATGAAATCTGCCAAGAAAATGACACAGAACTTTCAGTTTCTGTATGTTTGAACTTATATTTAACATGCACTTTATACACAAAGAATGGAAGTCAAACTGTCTGAAATTTCAGAGATGAAACTATAAATTAATCCTTAACTATTTATTATCCCTACCATCCTACAGAGAATTGCTTAAAATATGCCAAGATTTGCCACTAATGACATGAGGTGTCTAAAACCTAGTAAGCTGTCTCATAGTCTGCTGTCTATGTAGTGCACTGGAAACATAAACAGCATTCTAAACAGAATGAAACAGCACAATAGCAGCAACCCAACACTAACAAACTTAATCTTTCTTAGCTAACTTTAACAGATGGCTCCAAAGTTGACATGTTGCTAGTCTAATGCTTCAGAAGCTGCATCCAAAATCACTTTTTTTTGGAGTGTGTACTGTATTCAGTGAAGAAATTCTGGACCATTGATGAAACACATACAGTACAGGGAATAAAGAAGTGTAGTCTAATGACAACAACATACTGTTCAAAATAAATGGCATTTATAAATATTTAAACTAAACTAAAAATAATTAATAAACTAATAATAATAATAATGATTATAATGAATAATAATAACAAATATTATTAATAATATTAATAATTCATAATTATTGGTTAATAATTAAATATCAACCATTAAAACATCAAAATAAGCTGTGGTTGAAAAAAGCTGGACTACTAAACAATATAAACATATAATATACATTAAATCATTAAAATGAAATACATTTTAATTATTCAGAGCTAATATACATAGATTTTTTTTTGACAGATTATCCATTTTTCATGACCTCAACACACAAATTTATGCTATATACAGAGCCAGAGGAATTGAGACAACAATTGGCGTCAGGACTGGCCAACATTATGAGTAATGAACACAACACAACCTGTGTGATGCTACACCTGGAGCATGTTGAGTTTTGGTGGGGTTTTCATCCCATACGAGAGGTCATTTCCTGTTGTTGTATTTTTAATCAGGTACCTCCAGGGTCCATTTTCAGGTTTCAGCAATGCGTGAAGATAAACAGGAGAACCAGGGCTGTTCTCAGAGTCTCAGGAGGCTTCGAAATCCAGAGTGGAGCTTGTGTCATGTCCGCTGTCTGATCACCCGTTCTTCGGTGTGTGTGTTTTTGTATATGTCTGCATTTCGTGTGCACATGGTGTTTTGTTTTGGTTTTGATCGTTTTGAATAAATTGGTCTCACACTGTAACCTGCATCTGTGTCCAGTTGTGTTCCTGACAGCTTGACTAGAATGCTTTCCTCAGCAATGAGAAAATCCAAACAATACAATCTTTATTGATCCTTTAGAAACTGTTGAACAACATTACATAAAACTTATGATATAAAAAGTGATTTTATATAAAAGTATGTTTTTATTTTATCAAAAGCCAACAATATTTAACTACTCCTAATAAAGCATCTAAAACATTGGTCTTTTTAGCAAGAACATTACAGTACATGTTTATATACTACATAGCTAATATAATTTAGTGGAAAATTAGATTCTAGCTATTTGTATTGCCATCATTACTGACACACTACCTAAACTGCCACTTCCTGGTAAGTGTTTTTATAAAGACAAAGGGAGGAGGACATACTAAACAGTTCTTCAGCTACACAAATCTGCAGCAATGCAGCACGTCTTATTCACCGCAACACAGGTTCAGCTGAATAACAGAATACTGTATTACTCAAAATCACCTTTGGGGCAGAAGATGCTTGGGAATTAGGAGCCCGGAGCAAGAAAAGAGGCTTTTCTTCTTCATTACACCTTGTTGAAAGAGATTTGATTCTGTTTGCCTATGTCCCACGTCACACCAAAAAGAGACAAAGAAGAAGAGACAGCGAGAGCTATCATTTTCACCGTGATGAATGGTGATTGAAATTCACAGCACCTAAACAGACGGTGAAAACAGCTTCATCTTTAGTTGAACAGAATCACTTAAATAGCTTATTCTGAGTAAGCATTTAATGCACAGCACTGCGCACAAAATGATCTGCAACTTGAATGGCGGTTCACTTCAATGATAAATGCGTACCTCATCACACTAATACAGCATGAAATAGTCAACAATAAATGTACTGCACCTCAACGAGGCACTGAAAACAAGTCCATTCATCACGGTGAAAATGATAGCTCTCGCTGTCTCTTCTTCTTTGTCTCTTTTTGGTGTGCCGTGGGACATAGGCACAGACTATGCCAGGTATGGAGTATTTTAGGGCAGTAAATTGCCCCGTATAGAGAGACTGTATTCCAGTCCTCTGCCTCAAGCATCTTAGAACAAAGTCACTTATTAGCCATCCATAGAGAGCGAGCGTCCTACATACATGCTGGGAAGGGAACTGAGACAGGGCAGGGGTCCATTTAATTAGCCATGGGCCACGACCACCTGAACACACAAACACTGAAGGACAGGAAACTGTGCCACTGGGCATCATCTAAACAGGGTGTAAGGGATGGCTGAGTATGCATTTAAACATGCTGGCATGGAAATAAAGTGGTGGTGGGGAAATTTGATTTAGTGGAGGATTATACTGATATAATCACACATCTCTGATGTGTAATATTGTGTCTACAATGATGTTTGTTTACCTCAAATTAAAAAATGAAAATCAATGAACCCACACCTGGACGCCGATGCACTAAACTTCTCTTTGTTTGCACATGTCAATGTTTATGAATAGATAAAATTAAATGGGAAAAAATAAATCTTGACAAACTATATGTCATTATAAAGATCTAAGCTTCAAGCATCAACGACAGATTGCTGTTTTTCAATAGAAAGCTTATAAAGAATGCATTTGTTAAATTTGTGTAAGCAGTACACATCAAAACATGAAGAATCAAAACGCAGTACACACCAGATCCGTCGTAATAACGAGTCATAAACACATCCACAGCTGTAAATCCTGGTTTAGTTAGAAAGGTAAGGATCCACTGAACAACATCCCATAGAGCATTAAAACAAAAAGTTAAAAATGGACTTCTAAATAATCCTATTTTATTTGAACAGTATGAAAATGGATGGTTTTAAATGTTGGCATGAACAATTGTATTTAAGTAAAGCAAATGCAAATCATTTGATTCTCACATATAATAGGTATATACTTATTAAATTGAATATATAAATGATATGGCTCAAAATCTGCAAATATTGATTAAATCTTAATTGGAAAATTAAACAACATTTTGTAAAACCTTGATTATTGCCTTAATCTATTAAACCAACTGGGAAGACAGTTATCAAACTACATTTCATGAAACACGCCTGTCAAGTTCCCAAATTTGTGTATAGTGTATTGTGTATGTTATTTTTTGACAGACATCAATGTTGAAATATTCAAGTGATGTGGATTTGAAAACATTCTTAGCCTGCAAGTATTCAAAAAATTGATTGGTGCCCATGTTATGTTGTTTTATTTACATAAACTATGTTTTTGACATCATAACGTTCATGGGGTTTTACATTGTGTATGTATATGTGTGTGTGTATATATATATATGTGTGTGTGTGTATATATATATATATATATATATATATATATATATATATATATATATATTGTCACACACCTGGACTCATTTTGTGTGTTTTTGCCCCTGTGACCCAGTTTCTGTCTCTATGTGGTTTGATTAGTTCCCAGGTGTGTCTAGTCATTTCCGCATGTGTTCCATGTCCCTGTTAATTTAGTCATTCCATCCACCTGTGTTTTCCCTATTATCCCTGGTATAAAAGCCTTGTCCTTTCAGTTCTGTTTGGTCGGGTCTACTCGTCTACTTGTTAACTCGTCAACTCGTCTACTTGTCAACTCGTCAACTCGTCTACTTGTCAACTCGTCTACTTGTCAACTCGTCTACTTGTTACTTGTCAACTCGTCTACTTGTTACTTGTCAACTCGTCTACTTGTTACTTGTCTACTTGTCCACTTGTTACCTGTTACTTGCCACTTGCCACTTGCCACCTGTTATTTGCTACTTACCTTGCCTATGTTTGATTTAATAAATCCTTGTTTCGTTTATCCCTCGGCTCCGTGTTCCTTCCAGCAGCGTAAGCCGTGACAGAAGACCCGACCTAAAAAGTTAAAAACTGCGTGTTTTCCCTCCGTTTTGTTTTCCGTTTTTTCACAGTCTTTTTCTTTCCGTAGTGTGTAATGGATCCCCTCTATCGCCCCGAATACCTCCTCCTCCTGCTGGAGCAGGAGGGACTTTCTCTCGAGGACCATACTAGACGGTTTCTCTTCCTAGCTAATGCCACCAGCTACCCGGACCACGCGCCCGAAGATGGTCCTCGGGAGGATTTCGCCGCATTCATAGAGTGGAATCTGGTGAGAAATGGGTCACCTCTCACGGTCGGCCCAATGGAGGATCTCGCCAGGTCCACTCTGGACCCAGAGCCCAGCCTACAATCTCCCCACGGTACGAGGCATAAGCCCGAGCCCACCGATGACAGAGAGCAACCCGTCAGACCAGGTGCGAGAGCCGGCGACACTGCCCACCACGAGGGAGCAAAATGTGGAGCGCCAAATGTGTCAAAATGAGGGGGTTTCCAATTCACCTATGTCAGTTTCTCAGTTAAGCCCAGGACGGGCTCCTGATCCTCCGTTAAGCCCAGGAAGGGCTCCTGATCTTCCGTTAAGCCCAGGACGGGCTCCTGATCCTCCTTTAAGCCCAGGACGGGCTCCTGATCCTCCTTTAAGCCCAGGACGGGCTCCTGATCTTCCGTTAAGCCCAGGAAGGGCTCCTGATCTTCCGTTAAGCCCAGGACGGGCTCCTGATCCTCTGTTAAGCCCAGGACGGGCTCCTGATTCCCCGTTAAGCCCAGGACGGGCTCCTGTTCCCCCGTTAAGCCCAGGACGGGCTCCTGATCCTCCTGTAAGCCCAGGACGGGCTCCTGATTCCCCGTTAAGCCCAGGACGGGCTCCTGTTCCCCCGTTAAGCCCAGGACGGGCTCCTGATCCTCCTTTAAGCCCAGGACGGGCTCCTGATCCTCCTTTAAGCCCAGGACGGGCTCCTGATCCTCCGTTAAGCCCAGGACGGGCTCCTGATCCTCCGTTAAGCCCAGGACGGGCTCCTGATCCTCCGTTAAGCCCAGGACGGGCTCCTGATCCTCCGTTAAGCCCAGGACGGGCTCCTGATCCTCCGTTAAGCCCAGGACGGGCTCCTGATCTTCCGTTAAGCCCAGGAAGGGCTCCTGATCCTCCTTTAAGCCCAGGACGGGCTCCTGATCCTCCTTTAAGCCCAGGACGGGCTCCTGATCCCCTGTTAAGCCGAGGACGGGCTCCTGAACCCCCGTTAAGCCCAGGACGGGCTCCTGAACCCCCGTTAAGCCCAGGATGGGCTCCTGATCCTCCGTTAAGCCCAGGACGGGCTCCTGATCCTCCGTTAAGCCCAGGAAGGGCTCCAGCCCCAGAGCTTACTCCAATGCCTGCTCCTCCAAAATTACCACCCTCCCACCCACTCCTGCCTCCTCCTCCGCTGTCATCTGGCTGCCCCTCTGCTCGCCCTCAGCCTACCATCATTGTGGTGCGAGCTCAGCGGGACCGCCATCCTCCAGCGACGCCTTGGTCGGCGTCTCCCTCACCTCCGCCTCCAGCCTCTGAGGCCTGGACTCCGCCTCGGCCCGTTGATCCGTCGGCTCCACCATGGCTCCTAGCTCCTTCCTCTCCGCCGTGGCCCGCCAGTCCGCAGGCTCTGCCTGGCTCCCTCGTCCCTCCGGCTCTGCCTTGGTCTGGCGTCGTCCATCCTATGCCTCGGGACTCCACTCCTCCAGCTTCGCCTCATCCCTCCGTCCCTCCGGCTCCGTCAGGCTCCTTCATCCCCTCGGCTACACCTCAGTCCTCGGTCACTCTGGCCTCACCGCGGCCTTCCGGATCCACATCGCCGCGTCAGTCACCAGAGCCATCTTTTCCGCCTAGGACCTCCGGCTCCTCCCCGTCACCCTGGCTCTTCGGCTCTCCGTCTCCGCCTCGGGCTCCTCCTCCACTTGCTCCGTTGCCGTGGGTCGAGTCCCTGGAGTCGGTGACCATTCCTCCTCCATGGCTCCTTCCACCGTCGGCCCCACCTTGGGCCGTTATGGCTGTGGCCTGGGTCCTGCTGGGTACCTCCTGCTTCAGATCCTTCCTGTCTCCTCCCTGGCTCCTCCCTCCGTCATCTCCTCCCTGGCTCCTTCCTCTGTAGTCCCTGTCTGCTGGCCCCCTCCTGGGAGGCTGTCCTCCACCGGAGCCTCCTCCCAAGTTCCCACCCACGCCTCCCTTTGTTGTTTCTACGGTGCGAGGACGCACCTACCGGGAGGGGGGAGTACTGTCACACACCTGGACTCATTTTGTGTGTTTTTGCCCCTGTGACCCAGTTTCTGTCTCTATGTGGTTTGATTAGTTCCCAGGTGTGTCTAGTCATTTCCGCATGTGTTCCATGTCCCTGTTAATTTAGTCATTCCATCCACCTGTGTTTTCCCCATTATCCCTGGTATAAAAGCCTTGTCCTTTCAGTTCTGTTTGGTCGGGTCTACTCGTCTACTTGTTACTTGTCTACTTGTCCACTTGTTACCTGCCACTTGCCACCTGTTATTTGCTACTTACCTTGCCTATGTTTGATTTAATAAATCCTTGATTTTCGTTTATCCCTCGGCTCCGTGTTCCTTCCAGCAGCGTAAGCCGTGACATATATATACATACATACATACATACACACACTGTAAGAGTACAGACTTTATTAATTTCATTGTCAGACCGCACAGTTTCTTTTACTGCAGCCAGGGAAGTTTCAGTCATGAAAGCGCAACAACCAATACACAGACCCCTGGGTAAGGCAGACGGGCTCTTTCTCAAAGTCTCAAACTGTGCAGAGTTATAGGCAGTTTCTGCTCTGAGAGATGTAAAAGGTACATGCCTGAATCCACACCAGTTCTGAAGAGCCACTGCTGTTTGACATTTTCAGATCCACCCAGAACTCTGAAAATCACCGGAGACAGCAAAGCAGCAAAATTAACTTGCATCTCACACAGTCAAGCTTTCTAGCCTTACAAAGTTTACTCCACTGATCACAAGATTGGACAGACATACATATTGATTGCTTTTTTATACTTTACCTGACCTGCAGAGGACAGCATCGTGTTTTATTTTACACTCTTTTAAACAATATTTCCTTGATTATCTATTGTTGTTGCTTAATTTTCACCTTCATTTTCTGTTATTTTTGTTGGCAGGCTGCAAATTTTTATTGGGTTAGTTCTTAATAGTGGCCCAATGGCTCAAATGTGAGTGTTGCCAAACAAGTCGATGGATGCATCAATTAGTGTCAATTAGACTTAATTTCAGCAGGGACTAAGGGAGTAGTTGCCTGGTGGTTGTTATTGGCTTCCTTACTGGCCCAATTCAAAAGACCTAAATCCATAATTCATCCTTCATCAGGCAAAAAGCATTACCAAGCTCAACTGGATGCATGATTAGAGGTATCATTATGTGTCACCAAAGTTTATATTCATAGGGTCCTGTGATACCAGTAAGGCAGGAAACATGGATGGAATGATGGAATCCTGTCATATATACAGAACTGTCAAAATAAAACTTTTATTAAAGTTGGAGAAACTATGACAGAAATATATAAATACCGTACTGTATAATGGAGTTATTATAGTAGTAATAATAATACATTTACAATAAAATAATTTCTTGCATGTTTTAATTTTAACAGTGATACTCTGTTGTGCAGCACTTTAAATGCCAAAAGTAAAAGGAATTGTTACATTTTCAATTGATTATATATTAAAACACGAATTAAACTAGATTAAAATGTTTCATGCATTCTTTTCATTATCTTTTTTTTTTTTTTTTTTACTGTTAATTTGTATTAAATCACAAATGCAGAAAAACTAGAGAGACAATACAGAATTTCCCTAAAAAATTCACAAAGCCCTATTATTGTAAAAAAAAATAATAATAATGACATGCTTTTTTAATTATATATATATAAAAAAGTTATTAAATATGGCAATATTAAAAAGGAAAACATAGAATTTAGGAAAAGGCGCCTAAAAATTTATTTTTGTTGAATTTTCAATAAATTGTTCTTACATTGTATGTACTGTATTTCATGATTTAATTTTTTTTTCTCGCTTTTTGATTACTAGAACATTTAAGCAGACGGGCTCTTTCTCAAAGTCTCAAACTGTGCAGAGTTATAGGCAGTTTCTGCTCTGAGAGATGTAAAAGGTACATGCCTGAATCCACACCAGTTCTGAAGAGCCACTGCTGTTTGACATTTTCAGATCCACCCAGAACTCACTCAGAAATCACTGGAGACAGCAAAGCAGCAAAACTAACTTGCATCTCACACAGTCAAGCTTTCAAACTAATGGCATTGACCTGTTTTCCAACAGCCGAATTCTAACAATTATCTCTTTCTTCAATTATCCAGAAAAAAAAAAAAAAAAAGAATTTGTGAAGAAATAAAACAGATTTATAGGGCCCCATATTTGTGGCAGATGCTTTTATCTAAATCCTTAATCCTAAGAATGGGCATTGAAATAGTGATGCTCCCCTTTAAGTATATGATCAATTAGGCCTTCTCTCTGTAGTAGCACTGAAAATGCTGTTTATTGGTATTAATTTGGAGTGTGGTCCTGGCTCACAATGCAATAATCATTTGCATCAGAGCATCAGAGACTAAAATCAATATCTCTCACCACTGGGGAATCTTGAAAAATGAGGTTAGACTATGGGGGTAGGGCAGAAAAACTAGGACCTGTATGACCAGTTTTTAATCGATCAGCTCCTAGAACCCCTGCTGATGTTGTGAGGCTTCTTTTCCACTGTGTCCTTCTCTCTGTCTCTTATGACATCACTTTTCATTTTCTTTCTCAGTCTAGGACAAGCAGATTTATGGATGACCTAGAAATGCCCTATGCCCTTTAGTGAGTATTTAAAAGAAGCCTGACAGTTTCCATATTTCCACCCAACCTTAAACAGTACCACTTACACTCTTACTTTGTTTACTGCCAAGTAATGTAGCTCAAAGAGTAAAGCATAGTGCCAGCAACACCAAGGTCATGGGTTTGAACTTGAATGCTTTGAAAACTGTATAAATACAGCGCTATAGCCTAGAATGCAAACACTTTGACCCATTTGTACTAATTGTAAAGACCATACCAGTGTAACAGCTCAGATATGAGATGCCCAGCATCTTCCAAAAATCATAAAGGTCTTATCACTGTAGATCAAGTCACATCAAGAGCATTTCAGTGGAAACAGGACGGTAGGGCATTAACTGTTCAAGTACACACACCCTCCATTTGTAACCATAAAACACTCAGCAGTCTATTTCCTCTGTTTCCTGAGGGACCGAAAAACATTTCGAGCTCTATCTGCTGTTTACCACAAATAGATTCAAAAACAAATCCATAACAGTGAATCATTTTACTCATTTAGTGAACTGAAGAGGATTTATTTGTTTGTAACAAAGACATTTAGCCTCTTTTGTAGAACCCTTTTTGGCAACATTTAATAAACTAATGGTTTTCCAATGGCCGAATTCTAACAATTATCTCATTCTTCATGTTCCATTTAACAAGACTAACAATAAAGAGATGAATTCTAATAGCAATTCCGACTTTATAAAAGGAACAGCAGACCAACCATACACAGAAATGTGTGCTAACTAAAATATCTTCACAAAAACATCTATTATAGAAAACAAACATACCCACAGACAGTTATGCGTAACACACAACACTGTACTGGGATATATAGGAACAATACAACTTCTAAATACAATCAAAAAGGTGTGTATACGGTGAAGGTGTGTATGCCTCTTAAAAAGATTTCATATGGCATTTCTTTTCCTCTTGCACATTCAGAAAATCTGATTTGCAAGTAAATCTGGCAAACCTCTCCAAGGAATTGAGTTGGGAGCCCAAAGGCAAATAGTGTAGTGTGGTCTTTCACATTCTGTTTAATATTCATTAGAATAAAGGAGAAATGTAGATAGATGACGAAATGAGAACAAATACAGCAAGTCAGTCCTCGAGAGGAAATATCACCTCCAGGACTCGTGGCCTTCACGAGACTATCAGCCGCAGACAGACTCTATTACAAACAGCACAGATGCTTTGAACAGAAACCGAGATATAGATACTATCTAAAAGGCAAGCAGCAAAACAGATGTGCATTATTGATTGTACTATTAATATAAGAAGATAAATCAACTGTCTGCACTGTCTGTACTTAAGGTTTTTCTAAATAAACATGCAGAAATGCATTTCTAATTTTTCTGAAATGAAATAGATTAAATACAATACTGCATTGTAAATAACTAACAGATGCTGCAGAGTTCTATGCAATTCCAAACTATACAATGAAAGCTAGTTATGTCAAACTGACCCCAAATTTTGGGCTGGCTTTGAACGACAAGCTACTGTATATCGTGATTTCCACGACAGAGTTTCTTAGAGTTACAAATGATCTGCTCTTATCATCTGATCGTGGGTGTATCTCTCTATTAGTTTTATTGGATCTTAGTGCTGCGTTTGACACAATTGACCACAACATTCTTTTGCATTGACTTGAATACTTTGTTGGCATCAGTGGAAGTGCATTAGCATGGTTTAAATCGTACTTATATGACCGCCATCAGTTCGTAGCAGTGAATGAAGATGTATCCTATCGATCACAAGTGCAGTATGGAGTACCTCAAGGCTCAGTACTAGGGCCGCTACTCTTCATGCTTTATATGTTACCCTTGGGAGATATCATCAGGAAACATGGTGTTAGCTTTCACTGTTATGCTGATGATACTCAGCTCTATATTTCTTCGCAGCCCGGTGAAACACACCAATTTGAAAAACTAATGGATTGCATAGTCGATATAAAAAACTGGATGACGAGTAATTTCTTACTGCTAAATTCTGAAAAAACAGAGGTGTTAATTATAGGACCTAAAAACTCTGCTTGTAATAACCTGGAACACTGTCTAAGACTTGATGGTTGCTCTGTCAATTCTTCATCATCAGTTAGGAACCTAGGTGTGCTACTTGATCGCAATCTTTCCTTAGAAAGCCACGTTTCTAGCATTTGTAAAACTGCATTTTTCCATCTCAAAAATATATCTAAATTACGGCCTATGCTCTCAATGTCAAATGCAGAAATGTTAATCCATGCATTTATGACCTCAAGGTTAGATTATTGTAATGCTTTATTGGGTGGTTGTTCTGCACGCTTAGTAAACAAACTACAGCTAGTCCAAAATGCAGCAGCAAGAGTTCTTACTAGAACCAGGAAGTATGACCATATTAGCCCGGTCCTGTCAAAGCTGCACTGGCTCCCTATCAAGCATCGCATAGATTTTAAAATATTGCTTATTACTTATAAAGCCCTGAATGGTTTAGCACCTAAGTATTTGAATGAGCTCCTTTTACATTATAATCCTCTACGTCCGCTACGTTCTCAAAACTCGGGCAATTTGATAATACCTAGAATATCAAAATCAACTGCAGGCGGCAGATCCTTTTCCTATTTGGCGCCCAAACTCTGGAATAACCTACCTAACATTGTTCGGGAGGCAGACACACTCTTGCAGTTTAAATCTAGATTAAAGACCCATCTCTTTAACCTGGCATACACATAACATACTAATATGCTTTTATTATCCAAATCCGTTAAAGGATTTTTAGGCTGCATTAATTAGGTAAACCGGAACCGGAAACACTTCCCATAACAACCTATGTACTTGCTACATCATTAGAAGAATGGCATCTACGCTAATATTTGTCTGTTTCTCTCTTGTTCCGAGGTCACCGTGGCCACTAGATCCAGTCTGTGTCCAGATCAGAGGGTCACTGCAGTCACCCGGATCCAGTACGTATCCAGACCAGATGGTGGATCAGCACCTAGAAAGGACCTCTACATCCCTGAAAGACAGCGGAGACCAGGACAACTAGAGCCCCAGATACAGATCCCCTGTAAAGACCTTGTCTCAGAGGAGCACCAGGACAAGACCACAGGAAACAGATGATTCTTCTGCACAATCTGACTTTGCTGCAGCCTGGAATTGAACTACTGGTTTCGTCTGGTCAGAGGAGAACTGGCCCCCCAACTGAGCCTGGTTTCTCCCAAGGTTTTTTTCTCCATTCTGTCACCGATGGAGTTTCGGTTCCTTGCCGCTGTCGCCTCTGGCTTGCTTAGTTGGGGACACTTCATCTACAGCGATATCGTTGACTTGATTGCAAATAAATGCACAGACACTATTTAACTGAACAGAGATGACATAACTGAATCCAATGATGAACTGCCTTTAACTCTCATTTTTGCATTATTGACACTGTTTTCCTAATGAATGTTGTTCAGTTGCTTTGACGCAATGTATTTTGTTTAAAGCGCTATATAAATAAAGGTGACATTGACATTGACATTGACATTAAAGACAAGCGCACAAGGCAGACTAGCCTGATCTAGTGGGAGCTGCCTTGAAAAAAAGGCAATTACTGACACAATTTCATGACAATGATTTACTGCAAATGACTCACTGCTGTCAGTGAACAACTATAAAAGTCTGAGATAAGCATTCATACATATTGTGAAGCTAAACAAAGATGCATTAGTCAAAGTCGCTGGTCTGCCAGTGTGCTTTACTTCAGGAGAATTGAGAGGTCATTAGAGAACACAAGGACAGCCATAAAATAATTAAGACACATTATTTGAAATAAAACAAATGTTCCCAGTAACAATTAATATTTGTATGTGTCTGTGACGAGTGGGGCGGGGCCGAGGGACATGGGAGCGAGGCCGGGGGAGTGATTGGAGATGAACTACACCTGTTCGTCCCACCGGTCTCCAGGCCCATGGAGGAGATGGAAGGATATAAAACTGGAGCGACGACAGTGAAGGACGAGAGAGGACCAGGCCTGGGCTTTTAGTTGTGTTTTGGTTTTTATTTTGCGCGCATCAGTCGTCCGTGAGGGGCTGATGCGCTGCTTTGTGTTTATTTTGATCATTAAAGTTTTCTGTTGATTGTGCGCCGGTTCCCGCCTCCTTCTTCCCGATGACTAGGAAGTGTTTTATCGTTACAGTGTCATTTTCTGAAAATAAATTTGACAACACTGACAACACCTAAACAAGGGTCAAAAGGTCATATATAAGATGATATATGTCTCTCTCCTTTCATCCCTATCTCTTCATCATTTCTCCTTTCTAAAAGAGTGTACTTGTCCCAGATATGTTACACTGGTCAATTGAATACAGTAACAAAACAGCAAAGGGTGTCCACTTTGGATGGTTACTGTATGCTCCATTTGACTCATCGTACTTATAATTCAGACAACTAGAAACAAAAACAAAAACACATGGGCTGATGGCTAGGGTGAATATGATGTTTAACATTTTTTTATAACAATACAAACGTTTCATACAAGCTTTAAACGTTACCTGCATCTGACTAAACAAGCCAACATCTGCTTAGTTCTGTCTGAGTTTCATACATACCAATAACCAGAAAATAAAATGTATCTTATAAATGCCATATTAAGTAAACATCTTATTGACATTGAGACAGAGATGAACTGAGATATTAAAAAATATGAAAACTTCCTGACACACCAACACTGTAAAAAATAATTCTGTGGCTTAGTAAATATTACAGAAATGTTTAACTTTATTAACTTAATAAAATCTCTGAATATCGTGTACTTGATTGTTTGAGTTAAACATACCAAAATAATTGAGTAAAAATCCAACAGTTCATTTTATCTCAAATTTACAGATATATTTAAGTTGTTTTCAATAAAATTATTTAGTATTTGACTAACCAATTATTTCTTTATAATATACTTAATATATTTGTGAAATTTCTTTCAAAATATTTGAGAATGTTGAATTAAACTGATCTGTTTCAAGAAACAAAAATATTACTTAATTCAAATCAATATTATTAATATATTTAACACACTCTTAAAATTTGAGTAAGTTTACTCCATTAAAACAATGCACCCCTCCCCCACCCTCTGACGTGACGACAACTCGACGTTGGTTGAGTCAGTGAGCATGGCAGTTTGAACTCTCCAGTCTCCAGACAACAGCTCTCTTCTCAGCGTCGCAGATTTGGTGCATTTCCTCTGTGAAATTCAGGTTTGTGTATGTTTTATTTTATCTATAAAATCTTTACTGTGCTTTAAATCATATTTAATGCAAAACAACATACAGAGGCGTAATTCGACACCTAAACGAGAGTCGCGCCTGTCTTTTTGCATGATTGAAACGCTTTGCATAAACACATGACTTCATTCCTAATGATAATAAATATAATTATTATCATTTGGATGATAAAATGTCCTCAGAACTGTCACTGTTTGTTTATTGGCAGGTTATGTCAGTCACTCGCAGTATCTATCGGCTGTGAGTGAAACGCAGGACGGCGGTATGAAGTTCAAAGTTCACCCGCAGAGGCGAGTCAGTCTCCGGCACAAGGACCAGCGCTGATCCGGTGGATATTGGGTTGATTTGATTAGACTTGAATTAGGCTACCTGAATTTTTAAATATTTAATTTTTACTTATAAAATGTTTGTTAAATGAAATTGTATACAGTGTAAAATGTGCTCTATTGCTGTACTCATTGACAATAAAGGCCAATGTCATGTATACTGGTGGTTGTGTGGAGTACTATTTTACAAAGGTTTAGAGAAAATAAAAAGTTAATATTACTCATTAATAAAAACAGTTAATATTACTCATAAATATTGTTTTTAAATGTTTAAATGTTCAATTATTTCTACTCAATTTTATTTGTTAATGTACCAGATGCAGTTACTCAGATTTACTTAATTTTTTTACTTGCATTTACTCAATTCATACAGTATATTTCATTGATTTCACAGCTTTAAAATTTACTCAATTTTTTTGAGTGTAAAAATGTTTCACCAATAAAATTGAGTAAATAATAGTTAAACTTTTTACAGTGAAAGACGCTTCATAAACCTCTGACACCAGAATCAATCCCCACTTGAGCATGAACGAAAACTTAATTTAATTTAATAACAATATGTGACCCTGGCTGGGCCACAGAACCAGTCTTAAGCAGCATGGGTATATTTGTAGCAATAGCTGACAATACACTGTATGGGTTAAAATGATAGATTTTTCTTTTATGCCAAATATCATTAGAATATTAAGTAACGATCATGTTCCATGAAGATGTTTAAATTTCCAACCGTATATATATATATATATATATATATATATACATGTATATATATATATATATATATACATATATATATATATATATATATATACATATATATATATATATATATATATATATATACACATATATATATATATATATATATATATATATATATATATATATATATATATATTAGTAATATGCATTGCTAAGGACTTCAAAGGCGATTTTCTCAATATTTAGATTTTTTTGCACCCTCAGAGTACAGATTTTCAAATAGGCCTAGTTGTATCAAAAATGGACCCTTATGACTGGTTTTATGGTCCAGGGTCACATTTAAAAAAATATATACTCACAAAACAGCACCATGAAAATACCATGGTAGGCTTCTGTTCATAAAAGACAGGTTAAAATACATATCAAATATTATACATGTATGTGTGTATACACATACCATTATATACATCTTCCTCATTTCCATATATATAGTACACTTACACACATAGATGCATAAAAAATAGCAGATCACCCGAGCCGTGTTTACCTCCTGCAGCTGCTCTAACTCCTGTTTGAGAGCCTCCTGCTCGGTCTCCAGCTCCGCGTACTGCTGCTTGAGCGTCTGGTTCTCCTCCAGCACCACCAGACCGCATTCCGCAGCCCGGATCTTCTCCCGGTTCGCCTCTGCGAGCTCCCGGGTCAGCCTCTCCACCTCGGCCCGGTAATGATCCACCGATTCCCCGCATCCTCCATCGGCTGCCATAGCCTCTGGTGTCCGGTCGGGTGTAATCTCTCAGAGAGGCGGAGGCTGAGGAGGAGATTCAGGTGGATGCTGCAGTCTGTCTGTCCAGTGTCCACCCAATGCGCTGATGTTTGCCGATGCTTTCAAATTATGTTTACGCGAGCAGCACTAGACTCGATTTGTGCATTATAAATAGTGCTGTGATAAACCGCACTAATGTTCCATCCATCAAAGACATATTTTTGTGTGCCCAACTTAAAACGTTTTGAGGAGAAGCGGCGCCATCTATCCAGAATGCAAAGTGAGCAGAAGTTGATCCTGTCTCTCAATTTGTGACGTCACTCCATACCCCCACCCCTCATCTTTTACATTTATTACTCTATATTATTAGTAGTATATGTAAAGGTAATGCTAATTACAATTTGTTACATCATATGTAATCTTATGTAAATTCTAGTTAGGCTATACAGACATAAAAATAAAATATTAGACACAGGTATTATTAGTATTACTATTATCATTAAACACACACACACACACACACACACACACACACACACACACACACACACACACACACACACACACACACACACACACACACGTAAAGCATTACACACGTGGTCCTTTGAGAAATTTCAGAAATTCTCAGATACATGAATCTGCAAACCATTATTATTATCATCATCATCATCATCATCATCATCATTATTATTATTATCATTAAATTAGGTTATTATTATTATGGTAATTTATTATTAGTGCTAACCTGAATGTTATTGTGGAGGACAACATGCATTATTTAAATACTTTTCCGCCACCTGCTGGACAATTAAAAAAAAATGTATTTATTTGTAGAGGCTATTTCACTGTTTAATTATGCATTGTTTAAATAGATGCTCTTTGAAAGGAGTAAAAGTAAAAAGACAACAACTTTGCATGAAACGTCATGCATATTCATTATTTAAAGGTGTGTGAAGGTTGTAAATCTTGACCATTAAAGCTGAGCTGTAATCCTGAAGATTTTGAAACTATAAACTATACAAGTTTCTATAATTGAGACATGAAGCTGGTCTAAAGAACAAACACATAGCTATATCTATTATTAATAGTTTTGCAATTCCAAATAACTGTGTTACAACTGCCACTGAGATGATCAGTAATCACTGAAAAATTGGACAATAATTGCTACAAACTTTCTTTAGTCTCAGCCACACTTCAGCTGAATGTAACATTAAATGTGACACATTCCTTATCCAGAATGAAGCATGTCTAAGTACATTATGGAGGAAGACACGAACAGGCTGAGATAAAGACCCCATGACACACTGTACTTCTGAATGTCAGATTTCACCAGCCTGCATGTGATTTCATTTTCTCAGACAGTGTGGCACATCTACTGGTCTCAAGTTTTCAACACAATAATTTGATTGGCCAGGAAATCAAGTACATCATGTGTGTGCAGAGGTCACCGATTACATGTGCATTATCTGGAAAACTTCCTTTCACAATCATTCACTACTTTCAAAACAGCGAGATTCATTTCATCCATGAATGTCCATTAAGGTAAGTATGGCATGTCTTGATATTTTCTAATGGTCTAATGAAAGAAATGTTCACAGGATGATTTGATCTCTAAAAGTAGTAGCCATTCAATGGGTGGATCTGATGAAAGAATGATTGGATGATTAGGTTTGTCCTGTCGCTGTCTCAAATATATCTACAAAATGAGAGACATGTGATAACATAGTATTCGGGAAGTCCTGGTTTAGAAAGCAGTAAAACCCTGCTCATGTTCATTATTCTCTGCAGTACATTTAGACATACATGGAGGAAAATGCTTGTTTGTCACACATTTTACTCTAGTAAATGTTTCTCATACTAGAATTATTTTTGAAGGTACATAACATAAAGACTTGACAAAAAAAAAAAAAAGAATAATAATTACATTACATTAACACATTGACATGTCATATGGGGTAAATTGAGAGCCATTGCAGTAATACTGCCAGTACAGTATTACAGATTATTATAAGATTACATAAAAACAATAAAATTACCACATAAATGGTATAAAAAAGGGAATGCACACTGTAGGCTATATATAGTTTAGTAATTCAGCTGTTAAAATGTAAATATTACACGTATGCCCTGGAATTTGCTTTTAGATAAAAAGAAAAAAACATCTGGCAAATAAATACATGTAAATATAAATAAGCTGCAGGCAGTTTATGAAAATCTTAGCAAATAATGTTGAACTTTATGGGAATTGAATGATCACATGATACTTGTACTGTGGATGTTTGGATTTTTTATTCCAATAAATTTACAGTAATTAAATTTTATTAGTAATTAACATTTCAAAATATATTTTTATATTTTGTTTCCATTTTAATTTAACTTATAGATTCAGTTATTTTTGTGTTTGTATTTATTATTATTATTATTTTTTAAATATGTCAGTGTTTTTATTATTATTTTACTTTTAATGCATTCACGTAATTTGAACTATTTTATTACATTAAGTTGAACTAAAGGAAAATGTAAAAAAAAAAATGTTGCTTTGGCAATTAGCTGAAATAACACAAGTTAATTTCAGTTTATGTTTATTTTAAGAAACTAAAATGTTACTTTAACTTTTTTTGTTTTTTTGTTAGTTTTAAATTTTAGCTATCTTTATTAAACCTGCAGCCAAGTTACTATGTAAACCTACAATATACAACATAATAGGACCCTTGGCCTATGATAAGTAATAAATTATTCTCTCTCTCTTTTTTTATTTATTTATTTTTTGAATAAGGAATATAAGACAGAAAGAAAGAAAAAAATAAAGAAAGACTTTGAAGATAAATTGCATATCCATGCAAATGCACTGTGTGTGTTAGTGTGTATTCCTAAACCAGAATCCAGAGCAGCACGTGGCTCTGGTCAGCTGCCTGCTAGTTGTGGTGTAATTGAGTTCACATGAGCAGCTGATGGGTCCCATAGCATTTACAATCAGCAGCAGAATCCCAAAACCCTGTCCCGTGTCTCTGTTTTTACCCCTCCTTTCTCTTCTCTCTTGTCTCTTCTTTTTATGCTGTCCTTAACTAGATCTTGTCCTCTCTCTTATTAGAGATCCCATTGAGAATTCTACACTGTCTCCTGCCTCCACACTCATGGCTCCAGAGAAAAACAGTGACGGTTTGGACAACTATGCATTTACTGTGAGTAACCTCAAAAAAGACATTAAATTTAGGTAGAATTGCTAATTTCTTTGTTAAATTAGCCTTAGAGCTTCTGGAAGTAGACAGATTGAATATAGGAACATTACATTTGAATGTAATGTGACCATGGATGTGTAATGGGTCTTGTTTTCATTGTGTAAATCTAAGTTACGTGACTGCAGTCAAGTTATAAGATATTTAAATTCAAACAGTTATAAAAATCTATGGCATTTGATAATTTCTATGATGTTATCAAATTTCTATGATGGTATTATATCCAAAGATTCTTATCACTCTTGATAATGGACGTGTTACTTGTGTTTGTTATTGTGGTCATGCTCAATGTTTTAATAACTGGAATGTGGACTGGAGCAGTGTGTGTGTGTGTGTGTGTGTTTTACAGCTCATGCTTATGTAATATTTAATTTACAAAATGTATGAAAGAAATAGCTATTTTTGCTAATTGATCAATCAAAAAACATGTTTAAATCTTTATCCTAAAAAGCAACACTCTTAAGAGAGAGAGGGGTTATTGTTTCTTGTTTCATGCAAAGCCAATTAATTGGATACAACAAATTATATTTATAAGTGATTTATATGTGAAATGATATTTATATATTGACATGAAATTGATAAAATTAGGGAAGTTTGTTGATTGAAAACTGCTAGGTCAGAAACTGAATGTGAGTGTTTTTTTAGGTTGATGGTGTAGACCATTTCTGTGAGTTACCGGAGAGTAAAAATGGAAATGATCGTTTCCCAGAGGAGGGAAACAATAGTAAGCTGGCATATTGTGTCACTGATATTCCACCATGGTACCTTTGCATCTTTTTGGGGATTCAGGTAAGTGGCACACACACATCTGCCTGTGTTGAACATGTTAGATTTGTATGATAGAATTTATCATCAGAGTCCTATAAATCAATTGAAATCAGTCTTGATTAGAGTGTGCACTATGAACAGCACTGTATTTATCAGTACCAATAAAGACCAATTTCAGTGTACGCTGTGTTTCAAAAATCTAAAACTGAGATCTGAGATTTTTAAGATATTTTTTTTCATATTCAGGTGCATCTCAATAAACTCAAATTGTGAAACTCGTGTATTAAATAAATTTAATGCACACACACTGAAAGTTTAGGTCTTTGGTTCTTTTAATTGTGAAGATTTTTTTGTGAATTGTTGGCCTTCTGGACATTATGTTCATTTACTGTACATGTACTTGGTAGAGGCTCCTTTTGCTTTAATTACTGTCTCATTTCAGCGTGGCATGGAGGTGATCAGTTTGTGGCACAGCTCAGGTGGTATGGAAGCCCAGGTTTCTTTGACAATGGGCTTCAGCTCGTCTGCATTTTTTGGTCTCTTGTTTCTCATTTTCCTCTTGACAATGCCTCATAGATTCTCTCTGGGGTTCAGGTCTGGTGAGTTTGCTGGCCAGTCAAGCACACCAACACCATGGTCTTTTAACCAACTTTTGGTGCTTTTAGCAGTGTGGTTTCCAAATGAAATAGAAAACTTGCTCTCATCTGAAAAGAGGACTTTGGACCACTGGGCAACAGTCCAGTTCTTCTTCTTCTTAGCCCAGTTAAGACTCTGATGTTTTCTGTGGTTCAGCAAATTCCTTGACACGTCTGTGTGTGGTGGCTCTTGATGCCTTGACCCCAGCCTCAGTTCATTCCTTGTGAAGTTAACTCAAATTCTTGAATCAATTTTGCTTGACAATCCTCATAAGGCTGCACTTATCTCGTTTGGTTGTACATCTTTTTCTTCCACACTTCTAATAATCCTTCCTCTCAACTTTCTGTTAACATGCTTGGATACAGCACTCTGTGAACAGCCAGCTTCTTTGGCAATGAATGTTTGTGGCTTACCCTCCTTGCGAAGGGTGTCAATGATTGTCTTCTGGACAACTGTCAGATCAGCAGTCTTCCCCATGATTGTGCAGCCTAGTGAACCAAACTGAGAAACCATTTTGAAGGTCCAGGAAACATTTGCAGGTGTTTTGAATTAATTAGCTGATTGGCATGTCACCATATTCTAATTTGTTGAGATTGTGATTTGGTGGGTTTTTGTTAAATGTGAGCCAAAATCATCACATTTAAAAGAACCAAAGACTTAAACTATAGTTCAGTCTCCGTGCATTGAATACAAGAGTTTCACAATTTGAGTTTAATTACTGAAATAAACAAACTTTTCCACAACATTCTAATTTATTGAGATGCACCTGTAGTATGAAGCTGAGGATATGATTATCCTTATTATGGAGAGAAAACACCTCAATTTTATTCAGAAGCCCAAACTGAGCAAAAATATGGAATTTAGTGCAGTTGTTATTATTAATATCTGAAATTAGATATATAGCTGATGCCTTTTAATGCAAATCAAAGAGATTTTTATATAACAGTGACTGTTGGCATTAAATGCATATACTGTACAGGAAATATCAAATGTCACTCTCCAAATAATATGATTTAGCAGATTATATTTTTCAGCAGTTTTTATTATGTTGATAATTCAAAGGCCTTGGAAAATAAACGCACCAAAAGGGTTAGGATTCTGCACTATTTTTAATTAAATTAGCAAATTTAAACTTGCATAACAATTTCTCTCCATCTCTCTGACAGCATTATCTTACAGCTTTTGGTGGCATCATAGCCATTCCTCTGATACTGTCTCAGGGCCTCTGTCTACAACATGACAGCCTCACGCAAAGTCACCTAATCAGCACTATTTTCTTCGTGTCTGGGGTGTGCACCTTACTGCAGGTCACTTTTGGAGTGAGGTATGGTTGCTTTTATCACTCGTGGCAAAAATTATGTTTCACAGGGAAAAATCTGAATTCAAAAACATAATAGAAATAAAGGCCAAGGTCAGCTTACCAAGAAGATAAGTCATGAAGTGTAAACAATATTTTAAGGATGAGGTGTAATTATGAAACACTGTTTTGATCATCTTCATGAACCAGGGTTGTGCTGTGGTTACACATGGGACTTTCTTTGTCAATTATTTAACCATGGGTGTTTCATTATAAAAAGCTTGTTTGATTATACGTTTGCCTTGATCTTTTGAGGCAGGTTTGCTTTGAATTTATCAGATTTCTTGTCATAAGATCAATTTTATATGATAAATTTCTTTTATTGATTTAAAATATTATATTAAAATTATGTAAATATACATATTTAGATTTGTGTGTGTGTGTGTGTTCCTCTCCAAGATAAAATAATAAAAAAAGAGTTACTTACGTTCCAGATAAACCATCTCCCAGGACAACAATCCATTCAATGCATGGGTTCATAGACCTAGGAAAGTGTGAATAATGTAGGCATAGCAATGTTTTCACCATCTGATAAGCCTCTGCTTGTTTAAGGCTGAAGACCTATTGCACTTTTATTAGGGCTAACTGACCTGAATAACAGTCCATAGATATCCTTAAGGTTGTCTCTACAGTTCTTCATGAGCATTAGCTTCTATACTAATCAAACATGATGAATCTAAATCAGTCTGTTACTTATGTAAAACAGAAATATGTAGGACTTTGTTCAGAGTGATTCCTGCGGAATCTAAAAACCATAATAGGATTAGGAATTTTCCATTTTATAAGCATAAAGTTCAGCACATTTTAAACCCACATTCCTCAGGCCTCTCAGCTGTGGAGCTCCCTTTTGTGTAAAGCAGTGAGATTGTTTTTATTAATTCAAGAAAATATGTCTTAACATTCCCAAATCCATTGCTTTCTGTAGGTGTAACTGATTCAGTGTAAACACACACCTCTACGGAAGCTCTAAGCAGCCATGCATTATAATTTTTTTCCTTCTTGTTTTCTCGTTATAACGACTTAATTTTCTCGTTATGTCGAGATAACGAGAAAACGAGAAGGAAAAAAAAAAATAATGCATGGCCGCTTAGAACTTCCGTACACCTCAGATGTTAACTTGTACAATAATATAATTTTATACTATGACAGTGCCATAAATCTCAACTAATAACAACATTCAACAACTATACCTTGTTTATAGCCTGACTTGGCTTTTAGAGAGGAATCAGGAAGGGTTGAGAATGAAATACTAAACTTCTAAACATCTCAACAGTAAAAGTCAAAAGAAGCTATTTACTTATTGAACAAAAACAACAACAAGAATTATACATTTGGTGACAAAGCTCTTCTTTTTCTTAATGCAAGGTTACCCATTCTCCAGGGTGGAACTTTTACACTACTGTCACCCACCATGGCTTTGCTATCAATGCCTGAATGGACCTGTCCTGCTTGGACACAGAACGCCAGCCTGGTCAACACCTCCTCACCTGAGTTCATTAATGTTTGGCAAAGCCGAATGCAAGCGGTGAGTATCTCAGTACCTGATAGTCTATGTAAGGACTCACGAACATACGTAGAGTGGTTCTAAATATATTTCAACACTTTAACCACACTTAAAAATGTGACAGTCATTGCAATAGATAATGCTCAAGCAAAAAGTTTGTCAAAAAGACACGTTTAAAAATAAAATGCCTAGATGGATCCTAAATTGGCTAAATTGGACATTTGAAAGAAACTGACTACATATAGCCATTAAAAATAACCTTGGAAACAGCTGGTAATTGCAAAAATAGTAAAATAGAAAGTAGAAAATTATGAATTTGGCTGGGTTACAATATAAAATATTAAGCCAGGTTATCACATGATTTGCAAATATATTATATTGTAACTCAGCCAAATTCATTATTTTTGGGGCACTGCATATTTGGATGGATGGAGAGTTCTTTGACCATAGATTCCCAATATTATCTTTTTAGATCAGCACATCATATATAATAATATCTTTATTGTATAATGCTAAAATTCAGTTTCTGTTTTCATCCCTCCACAGCTCCAAGGCTCAATCATGGTGGGCTCCCTATTCCAAGTGCTAGTGGGATTCTCCGGTCTAATTGGCCTCTTCATGCGTTTCATTGGCCCTTTGACCATTGCACCAACTATTTCACTAATCGGCCTATCACTGTTTGACTCCGCTGGCATGAACGCAGGACACCACTGGGGCATCTCTTCCATGTGTGTACTTCTTAAAATTAATGATCACTAATCAAATCTGAAGTAGATAGACTATAGTAAAGAATATTGTTTGAAAAAGTTTTTAACATTTTGCTTTAAGGGTAGATAACTACATCAAATTACAAAAAAAATGGCATTGTTTGGCATATACATGTTTTGATTTATATACTACGCTGAACATATTTGACTCATTTTGGACAAACAAGCAACCACATTTAAGGTGATCAAAAACAGTAGTATATAAACTGGCTCAAACCTGTGAATCATTTTTTTGTGTAATGGTTCATATATGAATCATCCAAGAGTACTGATTCACTAGAAAGAATCAGGCTGTCCAACAAGGACTGTTTATACCACACAGGCACTATACATGATTTTATCCTTGACTTTCCACTCACCAACTGAATACTGTAGTTAAGTTTGTAGTCTTTTTACTTTTAGTTGATTACTCCCCAATACAAACAGTAGTAGCCAATATGAAACATTAGAGTTTAAGTCCAGCTGGTATAGGGCTGAATATAATCTCTGGAGATGTAATGCTTTTTAAAACCTAATCTGACACAGAGATATAACACAGTCTAATTTCCCTCCACAGGACGACATGTTTGATTGTGATTTTCTCACAGTATCTTCGCCATATTTCCATCCCCTTCCCCAAATACAGCAAAGCCAAGAAGTTTCACACCAGCAGGATTTACATATTTCAGATTCTGCCTGTAAGTCTTGGTAAAATGTGTTTTCTAAACATTAATGCTCCATGAAACTACTTTTAAAAGCAAGGTGTGTTTCCTCAGGTTCTGCTAGGAATCACTCTGTCCTGGTTGATTTGCTACCTTCTGACGATCTACGATGTCCTGCCCTCAGACCCTGATAAATATGGCTATCTAGCTCGGACTGACATTAAAGGAGATGTTATGGGCAGGGCGCCATGGTTCAGATTTCCTTATCCGGGTATATTGACCAGAACAATTAAGACCCAGTATTTTATATGGTCATTGCTGTATTTTACAGGAACCATAATCTATTATATGGAACCATAATCCATATTATGGTTTATTTATGGCTATGTAACTGTATTCCCAGGTCAGTGGGGAGTGCCAACTGTTAGTCTGGCAGGAGTTTTTGGAATCCTGGCAGGGGTTATATCCTCCATGATTGAGTCATTGGGGGATTATCATGCATGTGCCAGATTATCTGGCGCCCCACCACCTCCCAGACATGCCATCAACAGAGGCATTGCCATTGAAGGCATCGGGTGTCTGGTGGCAGGTGCCTGGGGAACAGGCAATGGAACCACCTCCTACAGTGAAAACGTAGGAGCCTTGGGTATCACTAAGGTACAAAGTTTCACACAATAAGTTTTACTAGACAAAATGTCATTTGATTTTACTTCATGTACAATGATTGCATATAGGCAACACTACTTTTTTTGAGAGAGAGAGAATGTTTGGCATGTGATACTATGAAACTAATCGAGAGAATCCTTTCATCTTTTGTAGGTTGGCAGTCGCATGGTGATTGTGTGCAGTGGCTTTGTAATGATTATAATGGGAATGTTTGGAAAGATTGGAGCCATATTTACTACAATACCAACACCTGTTATCGGAGGAATGTTTCTAGTTATTTTCGGGGTCATTACGGCTGCTGGTGTTTCAAATCTACAGGTAAAAACAGTATTCAAAAAGCAAAACATTAGGGAAAATGAAGTGCTCACATTGCTCACATCACCGTTCAAATGTTTTTAGTATACTGTAGCTGACAGAATCTATTAAGCTAACTAAAGCTGCATTTATTTGATCAAAACTACAGTAAAATCAGTAATATTTTGTAATATTACTACAAATTAATATATATATAATTTATTTTTGTCAAGACTGAATTTTCATCATTTCATACTCCAGTTGTCAGTGTCACACATGCTATAAATAAGTTTTGAAAACAGCTGTGCTTCTTAATATTTTAGCAAAAAAACTATTACATACATTTTTATCAGGATTCTTTGATTAATAGAAAGTCCAAAAGAGCAGAATGCATTTGAATTTTTTGTAACATTATTACATTTTATTACTATATTACATGTATCATTAACATTCATAAAAAAAAAAAAAAAAAAAAAAATCTTACTGACACCAAATGTTTGAATCAATACTATTCTTCATATAAAATATTATTGATATGACTGATTTCCATTATTAATAGTATACAGACATGAACTCTTCGCGCAACATCTTCGTCTTTGGATTCTCTATGTTCACTGGGCTTGCTATTCCCAACTGGATAATGAAAAACCCCTCATCCATAGCAACAGGTGTGTAAACTATAAACTGTTTTGGAAAAGCACATGCTACAGACTCAACACACTCCTTCCATTCCAAGTATGATTTTTTTGTGCTTTCTTACTTCTTGTATTAGGAGTTGTTGAACTGGACCATGTACTTCAAGTGCTTCTGACAACCAGTATGTTTGTTGGAGGAACCTTTGGATTTCTCCTTGATAACACAATACCCGGTGAGTTGAGTTCTGCTAATAATCTGCTTAAATTAGTCTAATACAGTGGTTTTCAAGCATAATTACAGTTTAATATAAATTTTTTTCTTATTTAATATATATAATACATACATACATACATATAGCCTACATTTTCTATATTTATTTGATCAACAAGTAAACTATTAATATTGTAAAATATTATTACAATTTTAAACAACTGTTTTCAATTTCTGCATATATATATATATATATATATATATATATATATATATATATATATATATATATTAATATTAAATAAGAAAAAATAAATATTAAACTGTAACTATGCTTCCACTATTCGAGCTCGCTGATTGGTTTAAGAATAAATCGCTAAATAAATAAATAAATTTATCTTTGATATTTTTGCTGCATATGCAGAACAACAGCATTTGTGCCAAGCGGTGCCAGCCCGAGTTATTTTCTGTTCATTGCCAAATCAATCAATAAAGACAAGTTTACAATCTAGCTTCTGAGTTCTAAGTTATTAACCCAACAATAGCGAGGTCAGTTAATGTTTTTGCAGTGGGCTGCGCAAATATATGTGTTTGGTCGTATGGGTCGCGAGTTGAAAAAGGTTGGGAACCACTGGTCTAACACATTACCAGAAAACACCTTACTTCTGCATTAAAAAATAAGGAGGATACTCCATGCTTCTCTCCATGGCCTTATGTGTGTAAATTTAACAGTTATAACCTTGTAAATTAATAAAATCTGATTTATCAATTAACTTGTTAGACTCTGCAATAACAGTCTGTTCATTATTCCGGCAGGAACAAAACGTGAACGAGGTATTATTGCATGGAACAAGGCCCACCAAAATGAATCAGACAACACCTTAGAAAGTGATGACGTGTACGGGCTGCCCTTTGGAATTAGTAGTTGCATCTCCTCCTTCACATGGTCCAAATATGTGCCCTTCTGTCCTTCACACAAAGTCAGCAGACAGGACGACACACCAACCAGTTTGGATTCTTTAGACACCAAATCAGAGCCTAACAAAGATGATACACACATTATAGCAGGGGTGGCACTATAGTCTGAGATGAGATTTCAATTTTGAAATAAGTTAAAAAAGGCTCTTAATTCTGTGACTCTTAAGGTACGGACTGAACTGAGAAGGCAGCTACTGCATGTACTTAATTCTGAGGCACTGTTCAAATATATCTCTCTATTTTCATCTAGCCCTATATGAATCACCTGTCAACATACTGTATGTCAATGTGAATGATTTTACTTCAGTTTTTATTTTCATCACTACTTCTTTTCACTTTAAATAATATGTCTGATATGTAACCCATCATCTCAACTTTTTATAAACAATAAATTATTATTCGTCATTTAGTAAGGATGGATTTTTCTTTATTTTTCTAACCTGTGGCGGTGCGGTAGTTCAAATCAATTGCGAATCGGTTCGTTTGGACGCTTATTCATAATAAACTCGGTGTTCCGGAACAAATATAGTTTTTGATTCATTTGACTGACAAAACTCATCTGTTTTAATTGCGATATAAACATGATAAATGAAAAGGTAAAAACATAATTTTTACATAATAAATTCAATTTTGAAATTCACGCAATAAATATAATGATGTCATTGCAGTTATTTATTTATTTACTTTAGTAAATCTTAAAGGAATGGACAATAAATCCGTTAACAGCTCTGAGGAGATCGTTAAAACACACCTGATGAACACATGCTGCAGTAGTATTATCTGTTATTAAAGGGTCCTCAGAGGCTCTAAAACCCAGATAATGAGCTCATATGAATGAAATAACTTCTGTTGCAGACAGTGTTGACTGACAGTGGTGAGGTGGAAGTGACCAAAGGATCAAAAATTAAACGGCACATTTTACCACCAACAAAATTAAAGATTTAAGAAAACTATTTAAGGCAAGATTGGAATACAGCCATAGGCTACTCACCTTTTTTCATTCTCCATCCATGTTTTAATCCACAAGATGGCGCAAAATAACAATAGTTGACACTCCTCTTATTCAACCCCGTTAGAAGCTATTTTTTTCTCTCTAAAGACAAGTCCATTGTCAATGATCTGCAAAATTCACACCTTTGCAATTAGATTAACAACCATTGAAACTCAGTGGTTAATTCTAAACATTTAATATCACTTTCTAAACTTTTAAGTACATTCTCCCTTTGAATCAATAAAACACAGATGCATGCTGTAAGCACATGAAGACACCTAACTTGTCTAATTGTGAAAATCAAGCCTAAGTGTATCAGCAGCAGATGTTTCTCTGCATTCCGGTTGAATGTGTTGCTGTCACAAATGCTTTCAGAAGTAAAACAGTGTGAAACACACCCAAGGTGCATATGAGTTGATTTAGTGTAATGGAGCTTTGAGTGGAAAGCAGTGGTTGGTGGAAAACTGTGGTAGGTCTGCTAAGTGCAATATTATATATTGCATTTGAAAATTCTGGTGTGTCATGTATAAGAATCTGTGAAATATTGAGCTGAACATGCATATACCTTTACATAAATAAAGGACTCTTTCGGCAGATGTGTAAAAATTTGAAAAGAACTTGACATTATGTAAAGGTCAACATTCACTGAAGATTTTTTAGGCCAGAATGCACAATTTTTTCCATAATATCAGCCTACTTAATATAGCTTACTTCAAACGATCAAGATGAACAAATCAGTTAATTAAATAAGATTGCCAATCAGTGGTACTGTTTTAATACAGTGACAATCACAGTTTTTAATCTGTACATTTGTTTATTAAATAATAAAAGCACTGTCAGTTATATTACCCTGTGTGGCTGGAGACCTGCATCTAATTGATTAATTTCTGTCAATTATTCTTTTATGCATCTGTTATATAGGCTTACACATCTCTTATGCATTGGCGAATATGTTATGTTTTTCTTTAAACTGGTTTGCACAATGACGTCTATCAACTTCACATTCGGCTAAAAGGAAAAAGGAATGAAAACTGCTTTTTTTGTTCATCTTTGATCCTGTTGAGTGCATGATTCTTGGCACCTATATATCAGTTTCCACTGAGGACAGAGTCCTGGGGAAGCCATCTGCTGTAATCTCTCCATCCTCAGGCTTCTCGACTGAGGTACCTCCCTTTCCCTAAATCACTAATAAATGAGCATTTGTGATTAGGGTTGGTGAAGCTGACCGTCCTAACCACAACAGAGCTGACATACTCAGGCGTGACCGTCAAACTATTACCCATCTGCTCCTCATAATCAGCCCGCTGATCACGCCAATCACTATCATCAAAGGGAGAAAATATATATTCCAAGAAAGACTAAAGCATTTTCAATTGCATGCCATTTTTTCCACATTTAAAGCATCTTGTTATTGCTAACATTTTTTAGGGGAACTAAAAAGAAAGGTTCTTGCCAATGCAAATATAACAGCTAAATTCCTGCTGGTTCTGATTGATTTCTAGGCTGTTGCCGGTGTGTAAAATCTTCTGATTGGTTTCTAGGCTGTTGCCGGTGTTTAGGGTCTTCTCATTGGTTTCTAGGCTGTTGCCAGTGTGTAAGGTTTTCTGATTGGTTGCTAGTCGATGACCTACTGATCCAAGTCAACTAAACCTACTTTATTCTACTACTTTCTACTTTCTACTACTATTTAATCTTACTTTAAAGGCCAGGGCGAGAAATGTGTTCTTCCATTATTTATTTTTTTACTTTAGGCAGATCTTAAAGTTCTACTGAATACACTGATACAGCAAGGATCTTCTTTTTTTAACTATTATTTTGCATGGGGTTATTATTGCATATGATCACATATTGCACTGGGTTAGAGAAATATAAAAACTTTTCTAAAGCAAATTGCAAACATGTATCACATAATAAGCTACATATTCATGTCTTTTCACATTATATCTTTTGTTTATTATAACACTAGCATCATGATAGCATATTGTAGAATTCCTGACAGTTACCCCTCATATTGTATAAATTATTATTTATAAATATTATTTGTAAATAAAGATGAATGAGTTCTACAAGAAAACACAATTACAGTTTTTCTACTTACAAATTTTACAATTAATTCAGTGCCTTACTATCTGTTTCTTTGTAAAAGTTCATGAAATATACAAGCAATTTGTAGAGTGAAAATTGCCTACACCATTTTTGTTCAGTGTTTTTTTTTTTTTTGCATAGAAATGAAAGTTTTCTTCACTACTAAACCTTTGTGTGAATATAACGTTCGATTTCACAGAAGATGCTTGAGAACTGCAGCATATTGTTTCCTCGCTTCCGATATTCAGAAGCGTCTGGGGCTTGTGATGGTGATCCCTGTGGAGAAGATGATTCTAGTAAAGTCTGCTGGACATCCTGGTCTCCTCGCTCTGGCCTCAAGGCTGTGTCCCAGGAGTGTTTGAAGAGATGGTTCTGGTGCCAAAGGCCCCAGTCTGGATCCCTCTAAAACAGACCTGGGACACAAGCACTCAGTGTGGGCTTATAATCCTGCTTATCATCTCAAGCCAAAAAAACATTCTTCCAATGGAGCCAGTTTTATGTCCACTCCCTTGCGTGGATAGGAAAGTATTGATGAACAGGTCACGAAGACAACAGGGTGTAGAAAGACCAAAAACACATGTATCTGAGAGCTGTCCAATAGTTCACCCTTTAAAAAGTGTCAGGATTGAGAAGGCATGGCTTGTGCTGATATGCAGCTGTCACAAAGTGAACACATTGTGAACATATCAGTTGAGGTGAAGGCTGAGGTTAAGTTGAAACTGAAACATTTGGAAAGTGTTTGGCGGCATGTACTCTCCTGATTTTAGTAGCTATGAATGTCACTCAAATCAATGTGTGCATGAGCTCACCCACAAAGGGAAGATAACAGGTAAAACAATAAAAATTTTTAAACTATATTTTACATATTTAATTCATTAAATTCAATAACCCATGATTCTAGTGAGAATGATTGTTCAGATTTATTATTTGAAACGTTTGATCATACTTTATTTTAAGGCCTAACTCTCACAATTAACAAACTATTAACTATGACTTGCTTTGCTTCTATAAACTCCTAATTTTCTGCTTATTAATAGTTAGTAAGATAGTTGTTTAGTTTAGGTAATGGGTCGGATTAGGGATGTGGAATATGGACATGCAGAATATGCTTTATAATTACTAGCCGATACGTTAATAATACTGTAGGCATTAAGAATTGGTTACTGTACTAAAGATTTACTCTTACTTTTAACCCCTCCCTGTAATAATCTTTAGCAAATTTTATAGAAATATATATTCCCAAAACTCCAATACTAGGACTAGAAATCACCAGGGTTTCTGCAATATAGCATTATCATGGAAAATGTGTTTCATTATGAGCTTTGGTTATAAAGAGACCATTTTTTTCACTATTCAATCGATTCCTGATAAATAAAATTGATTCCTTCATAACTTTCTTGTCCAGCTTCTCTCAGAAATATGTCTTTTTAAATATGACACACACACACATGCAACACCATTCAAAAGTTTATATGTCTTTTTTTTTTGGCATTTTCTTGCTCAAAAACACATTGTGAACTACACAGTCATTACTTGTCATTACTACATTTAAAATGTCTGTTTTCTATTTTAGTATATTTAAAAACAAGTAATTCCTGCGATGACCAAACAGAAATTCGACATTGTTAATTAATCCATAAATTATTCTAATATGCTGATTTGGTGTATTCAAGAAACATTTCTTATGATTATCTACGTTGTGTTGCTTAACATTTTTGTTGAAAACCTGATACACATAAAATAAATAAAATAATAGTGTTCTTTTGTAACATTATAAATGTCTACACTGTTATATATATTATATACTGACCCCGAATGTTTGAATGGGAGTATACTTCAGTAAAATGGGCAAAATGCCCTACATCTGGACTTTAATATATAGTACACCTAAATACTTAAAGTTGGAAATGGCGTTTGAGTGTCAACAACTGACCTTTCCACAGAGTACCTCCCTGATTGCTCTTTTCTTCCTATTTTTAAGGCTGCAATGTCTTTATTTGCCATTATTCTTTGATAGAAAGGCGCTGAGATTGACCACTCAGTGCTTGGCTGGAAGGATACAGTCAAACACAGAGTTGTACGGATACAGCTCTTGTTCTGATTTTATCTCCTGCTGGGTTCCTGGCCACAGGCCCATCACCAGGCGCACTGACCTGAAAGGAAATCCCTCATTTAACAGTCGCCTGGAGAACTATCACATAGCACCGGGGCCAATACATTCAGCCACAGAACAGTCACACCTAACCAAGGGTCATCTATCCCACAGAGCTATGCATTCATTAGCAAAATCTTCTCCCAAGAGATGTTGGTTTTTCAAAAGCTCTGCTCATAATAATCCTTTATTATTAAAAACATCATGATAATACAAAAGTAAAACACAGGACTCCAGTCCATCAGTTAACGTCTTGTGAAGTGAAAAAAAAATAAAACAACAAATATAGTGGCCAAAATACCATATCAATAATAAAGCTTCCTCCATCCTCTCTTGTCCTCTCACATCAAAACCCATAAACATATGCTTAGAATTATTTTGGATGGTTTTGCTTCCGTGCATATTTCTTTACTAATTCAGATGAGATAATTTAAAACAATATTGTGGATATAGGATTCATATTTTATCTGGAAGCAATGGTTTGAAGTTAAAAATCTAATTTGTTTCTTACAAACGTGCAGCTTTTCACTTCACAAGACATTATTAATGGACTTGTTGTGGATTACTGTGATGTTTTTATTAGCTGTATGGACCCTCATTCTGACGGCACCCATTCACTGCAGAGAGGCCATTAACAAGAAAGTGATGTAATGCTAAATTTCTCCAAATCTGTTCTCATGAAGAAACAAAGTCACCTACATCTGGGACGGCCTTAGTCGAGAGAATATTTTTAGGAACTTTTAGTTTTTAGTGACCTATTCCTTTTAAAAAAACTGCTGCCTAAATCAAAGTGATGCAGAAGATTCAATCTTACAGAAACCCAAATTAGACCATTCATATCGGAGCTGATTATGATTATACTGCACCATATTAGAATAAAGCAACAAGTCAATCGAGGCCAGAGATTTTATTAGTGCATGTTCTTAGGTTTTATAAAAGGTTGGCAAGAGCAAAATGATAAAAAAAAACAAATGTCATATAATGATATAATCAGAATAATTCTAATGGTAAGTAATGTAGTTAAATAGTCTGTTTGGTTGCCAAACAACGCAGGAATTAGCAGCTTTAATATAGAGCTTGCAGCTTCAGATGCAACTCATCCAATCAGAATTTAGATTTTTCATTAGATTTCTAACTGCAGAAAGCTTGCTTTCCAATAAAAATATCGAAATATCATAACAAAAAGATACATTTACTTGAGAAAAATTTATAAGAGATTAAGATTTGCTTTCATAGATTTTATCTTATAAATTATTATAAATTATTTTAAGAAAATAAATGTTTTGCTCACTTTTTGTTACATTTATGTGTAAATTTATATTTAGGTATAAATAAATTTCTCTCACTTCAGGAATTTAGAAATTTTAACTGGAAAACAAAGCTAACCCTAACAGGATTTGCAGTGCTGTTTAAAGCATTTACATGCTGTAAAATAGCCTTTTTGTGTCTGGTAATCTATTTTGAGTTGCATTATGATATGGGAAACTGTTTGCAGGGTACAAAACCATATCTAGAATGTTATGCTCTGAGCTTCACCCAACTGGCAATGGTTTATCATACTTCTATCTTTACTGGAAGAAAAGTAATTTTCATAGCAGACCTATTAATATTAATCTTATTTGGGCTTTGGACAAGAAAATATGCTTTCTGCACTGCCAGTGGACTCTTTTTGTCCTGTGTACACTAGCAGGGTCTTTCTCAGCATAAGAAGAGCATCTCAAGGGTTTGCTCTTTCCCTTCTTTGCTCCAACAGAACAGACTTTTCATCTGTCTATCTGGTTTGCTTCCAGTGAAATGCTGGCACAAACATACACACCAGTTCACATGCATTCACAGACTTACATACACAAGCAGGTGTGAGAAATATGAAATTATTTTCCTCTTCAAATTGTGAAATCCACTTAAACAGACTGTTTTCACAGCTGTGTGATAGGCGCCAGTACTTAGGGCCAGACGGAGCAGCACATTGAAAAAAAAAAAAGTTATGTCAAGCCTTAGGGAAAGATACACTCTTGGAGAATGTTTTATATTGCAATGCTTCATTATGGTGGCTGAGACAGCGACCAGTAAGGAAGTGGCATGTTTTGTGGTTAGTGCAGATGCATTATTTCCATTGCTCTGGTTGTCCATAGCTATGTAAAGTACACATAGCTCATGTATACTTTTAGGGAAGCAACAAAACATGTAAATAAGCCTAAAAGAAGCCAAGACTAGGTCGCAATGAACTGGCTGAACTGGCTGACTATACATTACCTCGAAAATAAATAAATAAGTAAAGAAGTAGACATTAAATATTGAATTTTAATTATTTTGTAATTTCACTTGTACTCTATGTTATTGCAATGCCTCTGTTAAAAAATCTAAACAACAAAACAGAATAGATAAATAGATAGATAGATAGATAGATAGATAGATAGATAGATAGATAGATAGATAGATAGATAGATAGATAGATAGATAGATAGATAGATAGATAGATAGATAGATAGGTAATTTGCTGGAGATATCTTTGTAGAATTACAAATTTACAAAAAAAATTTAAATAATGTGGGCTGATGGCTTCAGCAAAATCATATATCATCATTTAACATCCTCGTAGCTCACACTAGGGCTAGTAAAAGTCAACATTAAAAATCACTTTGCCTAAGGAGAAAATCGATTGGATTTTTACTTCTGAAACCCAGCTGCTCTTTATAGCTCTCTACACACTAATATTTATATGACATATTAAAGAAGACATTATCTGCAAACATATCTCACATTTTTTCACAAGAAATGTATTCATTTGCTGTGTTGATTTTTATTATTATTTTTTGCCTCTGTACTGAGTGAGTGACGTGACATACAGTCAAGTATGGTGACCCATACTCAGAATTCGTGCTCTGCATCCAAAGTGCCACTGTTCACAGCCGTGAACACACACACACACACACACACACACACACACACACACACACACACACACACACACACACACACACTGTGAATACACACCCGGAGCAGTGGGCAGCCATTTATGCTGCGGCGCCCGGGGAGCAGTTTGGGGTTTGATGCCTTGTTCAAGGGCACCTAAGTCGTGGTATTGCCGGCCCAAGACTTGAACCCACAAGGTTAGGAGTCAAACTCTCTAACCACTAGGCCACGACTTCCCTGGTACCATATTCTGTACCAGCCCAATTCATGTACTGATGTTTGCAATATTCTGTAGCACACAGAATTTTGTTTCCAAAAATAAGAAATTTACTGTGCCAACCAAGATGAAGGGACTGATTCACTTTCTCATTCACTCTGTGTCTGCTTGTGGTCCAGTCAACATGTCAGCGGTGTCCAGGTTTACCGGCTGATGTAAGTCACGGTGTGGTCTGCCCCTGCTGACTCAGAGGAACAAAAGGGAAATAAATAATGAAAGCCACATCTTACAGAACTGCCCACCCAGTAGAGAGAGGGGTTCAGACCGATGCCCTTTCTGCAGCAACACTCATATCCCATGAGTCTTAGTCAGTTAGACTGGGCAAAACCAATGTTTGGAATGAATAATTGGTTGGTTAGTCAATGATCTTTCCTTTGGTCTGCACAAAGTTGAATGGTTTCTGTGTTTATTATATTCAGAAATGTTGTAAAGTGGATGAAATGTTTATATTTTACATGTGGTTTGTTTTCAATGCCACACACAAAAAATGACAAATGAGAAAGTTGTTTATTTAAAATAGCCTAGGCGTTAAACTGTACAGCCAGCCATTCATTTTTACAAGATATATCCAGACAGGGTGTAATTTTGTTTTTAAAATCGCTGGAGACTTACCAAATAAATAAATACGTTACATATTCTGTATATATCTACACATATTTATACATAAATGCTCAAAAAGATTTATATGGAGCTGTAGATATTTGACCGTATTATTTTTGTAACCAACTTTTAACATCAAGTACAGCAAGTATAAAATGTTTTCTTACCATTTGAAGTTGTTGTAGTTCAGTGGGTTGAGCTCATTGTCTTGTAAACAGGGCAGATGTCTCTCTTTACACATGACATTTTAACTGTTTTCTTTCTACTACAGCTGTTTTTATTGGGTAACACTTTGTTCATAACTTAAAAGGGAAATTTTCTTTCAGAAAGACTAAATGAGGAGCATATTATTAGTAAACTTAATATATGTGTATTAATAATAGAAGGGTGTCTGTATATTTTTACATGTCTACGTATATGTTCTTGTGCTCTTGTGACACATCTAAATTGATTGAAATGTAACAGAACTGTTACGGGCACTACTTTATTAAACTCAGACCATACCCAGTCTTTATGAGTCTGACATCAAAATTTACACATTCGCAAACCTGACAAAGACTTTTCCATTGTCAGCACAGATCAGCGATGTCTGGAGTTGATATAATGGGATGACATAATGGAAGTCTTCCATGAAGGGTGAAAACATCACAGCAAAATAACTCACTGGTTCTGCATATAGATGTGGTGTGACTGGGTTTTTAAAGAAATAAACGCCCTTGAACATAAGTTTATGAAAGCATGGTCTTTAGTTTTCATAAAACATCTGAGACAGAACAGTACCTCCAGATGCCTCAATAGTTTTCAGACTCTGTAGCCCTAAAAACTATATAAACCATTAGAATTAGTTTGCAATTTAAAGGAAATGAACGTGCTTAACAACACTTCATAAGAGAACTAGTTGAAATGTCTGCAGTTACCCTGAAAAAAACCTTTCGTGTCCTGGATGAACTGGCAAATGCTAACAAGATTTCCCTCAATTTGGGGAAAATAACTCTTAAGTGCTTCTTGAAAGCTCTTCAAAGGTCTATGTTAGTTAGGCGATGTAAATAATGGATCCCAATTCTGAATGTTTTTGGGCTAAATGCCTCTGAGGGGGAAAATTATGAAAGTTGAACATTCCAAGTACTTGAGAGACAGAAGGTCGTTATTCTTTCTTAGCTAAAATAAACGGAGTGTGTATTAATCACTTTATCCTCACGCCGGTTTTCATCAATACAGTACCTGCCCTAAAAACATTTGATTAAAGACACTGTAATTAAAATTAAACACATAGCAGCAGGCATGAATTGGTATGCATGAAGAGCTTTAAGTTTTCAAATTCTGATGAAGGTTGAACACTTATAGAATATAGATGTACCACTTTGTAGTGTATCTTTGAATCAAAAGTTTTCTTATAACATTCTTATCCAAGTTCAATGCTGCAATGTTTTGTGAACAAGATGCAATCTATAATAAACCCAATTTACATTAAAAGCAGGCATTTTTAGTTTAATTTGTTTTGTGTTAGCACATGCAGAGCCTGTTAAACTTGTCTGCGCTGGTTATAGTCAATAAGACTATAAGACAACAATTTTATTTTCAAGTACTGCACACAAAAGTGTTGAGGGAATTCGTCTCAAAAGCAGTTCCACATGTTTAAACACATCGAAAAGCTCTTTCTCTCTTTTCAATAAGGTCATATTAAGATTTGTGCAAAACAGAAAATGTTTTGAATCTTGTTTAACATCTCTGTCAATCAAGTGATTCAGAACATGCAGCAATTTTGCTGCACAGAATTGTGGCATTAGCAGCGATCCTTCTTTCTATGAGCTAATAATCCAGCAGAGCTTTCATCCACTTATTTGCATCATTCATTTTACACTCGTCAGTGGCACAATGAAAGTATCTATCTCTTGCAAATTAGAAATCTATCAAGACAAACTGTAAGTGAGAGCTAT